>NC_135858.1:11163382-11310882 GCF_031162955.1 Sander vitreus | reverse complement strand
CAGCATTAGTGACATTAAAGTTAAAAAAAAACCTCTTTTTATTATCATTTTCACCATTCAAATAATGGCCATAACAATCAACAATATGACCTAATATGCTGAGGAAATACATTTAAAATTGCTTCAGGAATAGGGTTGGGTATCGTTGGGTATCGTTTGGTTCCCCCCCCCCGATACCAGTGCTAAAGCGGTACTTTTAAAAACGGTGCCGGTGCCATATTTCACTAGTAAATTGCTGTTGAACGAAAAAAACACACCAGATGGGAAAAGGGCATTTCACAATAACTTTGAATGCACCACGAGGCTGTAGGTTACCAGTTTCATTGAACACACCGTCTGTGTTTTTCCAACAACGGCAGCTGCAGATTGTTACATCCCGGTGTTGAATCCTCTACAGTGAAATACAGACAAACTTTACACCGTTTAGCGTTAGCTGTCAGCATTGTAACCGTGTTTAATCCAGCTACTAGCTAGCGGTAGGCTAACGTTAGCTGCTGTCGAGTATAGTGTTAACTAGCGTCACATGCAGCGATGTTTCTGTTGCCTTTAACGTCTGTTTCAGAGCATCCGAGAGAAGCGCAGACATATCTGTGGCACCGGAATGAGGCACCGAAATCCGCATCGTTATTCGGTCCAGTAGATACAGGTCGTTAAGGCACCGGTGCTGTATTAGCATTGGATTTCGGTACACAACCCTATCCAGGAAGAAGATTTTTATAAGAAAATGTTCCAATCAATGATCCAGGCAGCGCATTCTCGTCTCCCTCCTTCATTTTACAGTCGAATGGTGGCTAGAACGGCTCCGGGTCAAAGGTCAATATGGAATGGCTTAATCTGCGTTATTTTTTTTAACACGTTATTTTTTCTCAGATTACTTAATCGAAATTAACGCATTATTTTGACAGCCCTAATTTAAATCCAACACCTCCAGTGCCCATATACATAAACAGAGTGTAGATATGTTTGTCGCCTGACCTTCCTCTGATACATCAGACCATTCAGGGTTGGGAAACTCATATTGGCCCATCCTGATCCTCTTCTTCATCCCAGGAGAGATGGCTAGACCATGGTTAGAATAAAAAGGAGGGTATCCACACAACCTGTTGATTGTTTAAAATGCAAATATTAGTTATAGCACCAAGTAATAATCTAAAGTAATGAAAAGTTCAGAAATGCAAAAAGCAGACTTACAGGATATACATAATGACACCCAACGACCACATGTCACATGACTTGTCATATTTCTCTGGGCCCAGAACCTCTGGAGCTGCAGACCGAAAGGAAGGAATAAAAAATGGGATCGAATGGCAGATACATTATGTAATATTAACTGTTTATTAATAAGCAACAAATGGAGTTGATTATGAGAGTACACAGAAACAGATCCTTACCAACATAGTAGGGTGTGTAGCAGGGGGTAGCTAAAGAGTTGTGTGAAGTGGTCTCCTTGGCAAAGCCAAAATCTGTGAGTTTGAGCAGAGCATTGGGCCTCTTCGAGGAATACAGTAAATTCTCTGGCTGCAGGGAGGATTCGAGAAGCCAGCCAGAAGACAAAACAAGAGGTATGGCTTTGTTACTGCAGCTATGGAAGTCTTCTTTAAAACCCCCTCAGATTGCTTTAATTCCTCAGTAAAGAGCAAGGAAATTCCTTATTAAGTAGTGTGATAATACAATGTTACGATACAAACCTTGACGTCTCTGTGTGCAATGTTGATGGCATGCAGGAACTGAATGGCCTCTCCTATGCTCTTCATGATGTCAGATGCCTCTAAAGTAAAGAGACCAAAAGCTCTTTTAATAGATTACAAGTGACTTGACTGTTGCATTATTTAACAGACGTAGTGGTCATATATCTCAAAATTGTGCAGCAAATATAAAATACCAATAGGGGTTGCCTGATGTTGTGCATTGTAAAAATGAACTTTATATATTTAGCAGGTGTCAGAATGTGCCACTTGTATTATGTCTGTGTGGATGCAGTACTTTATCTGAAACAGTGTACCATGTAATAAAATACAGCAGTATTGTAAGAAATGCTGTGATCGTTATTAAGTCAACACAAGCTTATTACCTCTCTCTGTAAAGGCCTGGTCCCCTCTGTCCTGGATTCGACTAAAAAGCTCCCCACCATCCATGCTGCAAAAAAAAAAAAAAAAGTGTGTGTGTGTGTGTATATATATATATATATATATATATATATATATATATATATATATATATATATATATATATATATATATATATATATATATATATATATATATAGCAATTTAATAAAAGGTATTAAGGGTATTTTTTTGGCAAAACGTGGATGCCTTACACACATCTACACAATCACCACAGTTTCAAGATGGGCACCCAAGGTAAGGGTCACTAATTCAGTATCCGACCAAATGTAAAATACAGTATATTATCACAATCTCTCCTTCTGCTCCTGAGGTATGGTGTTGAATAATGGCCAGACAATTGTTTTTGCACAACATTATGATGTCACAGTGAAGTTGACCTTTTGGATATAAAATGTCATCACTTAATTCTTGAGTTTTCTACACAAGATGATGCAATGTCATTGTCAAGATGTTGTTTAAGAAACACTGTATCAAAAAAAACTTACAAAACTTTATAGAATACTACTGAAAACAGCATGGCTCATTACTATAACACTAGGATTGTTACTCCGTATTCTCTAATCCACTAAAATAAATCAAGCACATTTGTAAACAGGTATTTTGAAAGGTCAGTTTTAAGACTAAGAATTACAGAAAATGTTACAAAGCTAATGGTTGTTAACGTGGATGTATGAGAAAATCCAACTCAACGCACTTCATAAGTTTCATTTAATCTTTTAGCTCAGTATGACTGTGCGAGTTTCAGGTCAAATCATCAATGCCAATTTTGTGTGTGCGTGACTATGTGCGCATTACCCAACAGACCGATTCTTCAGGCATGCATGCGTTAACAGGAGAGCAGCAGACTTAGAGCTGTGGGACAGCCCTGCTAAACCACAGCACACTTTTAACTTCTCCAAATCAATCATTCACATTCGCATTTTGCATACTGACAAACGGATAGCAGCTCCATCCATCATATTTTTGATATCAAAATTGCAGTGTGAGAAACCTCCAGCAGTGAGGCTAACGTTTTTTACACTGGTATGCCAATTTTCGTAGAGATGAATTTCTCTTGACCCCACCCTGTGTTTCTGAAAATGTCTAGAGGTGAAGTGTGAATTCTCAGCACAACAGATACTTACGTACCAAGTACTAAGAGCGCACATCTTACACCATCACAGCAGAAACCCTGTAACACCCTGACAGTTTCAATCTACATTCTTCCACATCTTGTGTACTGTGTAGAGACACAAGGGGATGGTGAGATGTACTCGCTGGAGATATAACAGTTTAGAAAAAAAAACTCAATACACATCAGCTGTTTTCCCACCAAAACAGATTTAAAAAAAAAAAAAAAGAAAATCACTTGTTTTAACAATGATGACTCTTTATGATGTAATAAAATGGCTTTTATACATTGAATAAAAGTGTGTTTGCTCTAATGATATGAAATGGCACTATAACTCACTTTCAGCAGATAGTTTGCACCTGGTAGCTTGTGGATTCATCAGTGTTAGTCATTGCCAGAACTACTTTTCATATGCAATGTTAACTAAAGTTTAATCACTGGGCATATACAGTATAGCCATTTTCTCATATTGCCCTTTCACACATGTAGCACACAACAGGAGACTGCCTGTGTCAGACACTACGTTTGGTTTAGGCAAGGAGTAGCGCCTGGGTAGAGCATGCAGGAGGTAGGACATGACACGCATTACACTGGAGCAGTGTTGTAGTACTTGAGACCGGTCTTGGTCTCAAGACCACTTTTTGAAGGTCTCGGTCTTGTCTCTGAATCAACCACATTTTTACTCGGCCTGGTCTCAGTCTTGGATGAAGAGGACTCTGGATTTTATTTCAGGATCAGTCAAGACAACAACTGCAGGTCTATCACTAAATTGCCTGTGTATCGTCTGATTTATGTGTTAACATTACAGTGATTGGATGCAAAATTTCCTGCTTCAAATGCAACCAATAACTTGACTCATTTGTAGTTTAAAATGTGTTATTGTTAACCCCCGTTCCCCACCCCCCTTAACACGCACTAGTAAATGTAGGTGACAGGAAAAGAAGCTCTGGCTGCCTGGGAGATGTCAGCCAAATCGTCGGTAAGAACATTTTATTTATTATATTATTTTAAATATTTTATTAACAAAACATCTAATCCACTTATCTGCACAAGTAAGGAAGCATAAAGAAAGGTAAGTGTAAGTGACGCTAGCGAAGCTAGCTAATTTTTTTTAATCTGCCTCTGTACCAAAACTCTCCAGAAATCTCTTCACCCCTCACCCAAAGGGATTTAGCGAATATTAGCTATACATATTAGCTAGTTGTGTATACTGTATGTTTCAGTTGTTTGGTCTGGTCTTGGTCTTGGTTCGATACACTCTGATCTTGGTAATGACTTGGTCTCGGTTTAGGTGGCCTTGACTACAACACTGCACCGCAGTCACATAGCCTGTTCATAATTTGGTCCTAAACAATGGAGTCATTTGTCGTCCCTTGAATTTGTCTGCCGATTTCAGTGCCGGCCCCTTCTGACAGAAGTTTCAGAATCTGTTCGTCTCTCGAGTTAGATATTTTCATTGGGGTCTTCTTGTAAATCACCCTTCTTCACCCTTGGATGTTTGTGTTCTTCCTTCACATCAGCTACATGATAGAAACGTCATGAACACACCCGCTGTGAATACTTCGGACAATGACCCGCTCTATTTACACATAGGCTCAATCGGACATTACACAGACTTTGTACTAGGGAGCTGGAAGGGTCTGCTTAATGTCCGGTCCAACTAATTCGGACATTTGCGTTCTCACATACAGCTCCTCTGGGTAATGTGTAGAAAAGTTCAGTGTTGCAGTGCATGTGTGAAAGGGGCTTATGTGCCGACAGGTGAAAAACAAAAGCAGACGGCAACATTAAAAGTCCCAGAGGTAGCACATTTCACAGCAAAACACCATACAGCCTCCAAAATAACAACAGAGTTGAATCAACATCTCTGACCTCTCTGGTTGTCTCAACCAAAACTGAATATGATAAATTGGTAGAATTTATTCCAGGATTGTGTAATGCAGACTCCTTACAGTAGACTAGAGTTTAGATTCTCTGCCCGAGACCGAGCCCGACCGGGCCGTTATTTTCCGCCACTATCCTCGGGGCGGGCCCTTGATCAAGCATTTGTGTTTTTTTTTAATCATTACTTTATTAGCCTAATTGGATGGGGAGAAAGCTATGCCATAATCAGAAATATTAACTATATAGGCTATATTAAGGCCAAAGTAACAAATGTGTCCAAAAAGTTACACAAGTTGGACTACAGTTACAAAATGCAACATGTGTCATGTGCGGAGTCTCCTCCACTCGAACACATCACACAGGGGCTGCTGGGCTGTATGGGGTAGCTTAAGTGCAACATGGAGCTTGAGGATGTAAAGAAAAAAAAACAGGAGAATTACCTTTGAGCAAGTTTGGAGGAAAGTCGGAGGTATGGAACCATTTTAAACAAGTCGTGGGCAGTGACAACATGTGTGTCGGCTGTGTTGAGTGCATTAGGCATAAGTGCGGCACGCTGCTCGCCTATGACAACAAATAAAACGGGGACTTGGATGTTGAACAGACACATGAAGTAGGCTCGCCGTGGCAGAAAAGATGATAGTCTTCAACGTCCTCTTTCATTACTTCTCCAAGCATGAGGGCGAAGCAAGCCCTCACAGGGAAAGCGTTGAGTTCAAACAACTCTGAATTGTAGTTGAGAACGTCAGTTATAACGGCCCATATATTAAAAAAGTGTTGGGTTAAAATCGGGCTTGGGCTCATAATTCCAGTTAATGTGTCGGGCCGGGCCGGTCTCGGACACAACGTGCACGGGCTCGGGTTGGGCTTCATTTTTTGGGCCAGATCTAAGCTCTACAGTAGACTGTTAAAGGATATGGCTGGAGATTTTCAACATTTTATGTTAGTGTCAACCATTCTAATTAAAAGACAAAAGGGGTGCAGCAGTTAACCGATTTCACTACTAACCGCGCTTTAAAACATCACGGTTAATTAATCGTGAAGGCTCCGCTACATCGAGTGTTAACTGACTGAAAGTTATGTGTAGCAGTGTGTGCAGTTCCTATTAAACCTCCTTGAAAACAGAAACATTTGCGCACACACAGCACATCAGACTCCGGGGGTATTGACTTTCAGAGGCTCTCCGTGGTGGGATAACTAACTGCTGGAATTTTTAGCGTTACATCAAGTTAGCAAACAACAGGAAAACACAGAGCCAGCCCCTGACCTCAGACAGGGTTTCCCGCAGAAAATGTGTTAGGTAAGGTGGTAGGGTGTGGTTTTCCGTCAGACTCACTCAGAGTAACATTAATAAAACTGGTTGTGCTTTTCGATAGGGGTGCGCCAGTCAGATACAGCGACTTTTTCCACAACATGAACATATTATAAATAAATAAATTACATTGTGTGTACATGCTAATATTGAACTAACAAATGCAAAGGAATGTAAACAACAAAGACCTTTTAGTGCAAACTGCATAATGACACAAACCTTTGACAATAAACTTGGTGAATGCCTGGTTGTCAACATTGAACTAATGAAGAACTAACTGAAGTGCAAAGGAATGTAATTGAATTGCCTTGCTGTTGCTGAAAGGTGCTGTAGAAAGAAAGTTGCCTTTCTTCAGCCTGTCAGTCAGTCATCAGGGCTTAGAAACCACTGTTCTGCCTGTTCGTCTCAGAGGAAATGTAACGTCAACAGCAACCACTTTCACCTCTCCATTAATATCATATTGCAGCAAACGCTGTCTGCGTGAAGTTTTGAAAAACTGTAACCACTTTATCATTGTCGTGACTCAACAAAACTGCAGAGTCGACAGTTTGCTCGCATCTCTCTGCGCGCGCGTGCGTGTCGGAGCTCCACTCATGCAGAGAGGACAGATAAGCTTGCACTTACGCGCTCAGACGATTTGGAACCAAAATTTGGCACCAAAAGATAAATCATTTTTCGATTTTGACTACATAGTTAAGGCGGCAGGCTGGTGTTGCTAAGGCGGCTGCCTTAGCTGCAAAGTGCTGCGGGAAACCCTGCCTCAGGACAGCTGCAACGGGGAATTCAACCCAAGTTGGTAAGCTTGTTAGCGAAGATAGTTATTCTAAATTAGACAACACTGGGCACAGTTGTCCCCAATGCTCCGCTGAGGCTGTGTGCAAAATTTTAAGTACATCGCCGGGGTATCCTGTACCCCGATGTGCTGGGAGGGGCGAGGGCCCGTTCATCGCTGCTTGCAGCTTTAATTGTTTAACGTTGTTGTTAAGCGTTTGTTAGCTTGTTAACGTTACCAGTTAGCTAACGTTAGCCTGTTTAATGTTAATATTAGCGGTTTCCTGTAATGTTAACGAGTCAGAAGCCAAAGTTTGCATTTACAGTGAGCGAGCTGACAATAGCATTACGTTTCAGTTGTAAACTCCGCAACAGCTCAAACATGTCTCTGACGTTAACACTAAACATTACTTCCTCCTCTTCATCCCCTGTGGGACATAAGGCTGCAAAGAGATCTCTCCATTTACTCCTTGGCAACATGCTGCACATCTCCCTGTGACAGGTGCATCTTGTCTAGCAGCTCCTCCAACTTTTAGACACACCAGCTAGCAAGACCCAAGACCCAAAAAGGGCCAACTTCTTCCTAAAAAGGACAGCCAACTTGGCCTTTGTTTGTGTTGTGACTGATTTACCTCTAGTCTCTAATCTTTTCAGAAGAATTTAATTTAAAAGGTTGATGATTGATCATATAATAATTTTTAGTGATAGACCGATTTTATCGGCCGGCCGATATTTGCATTTTTATCGGCATCGGCCGATATGCGGCTGCTGCGTTCGCCAATAGTTTTTTCCCGGCATTATTTACAGACAGGCGTCCACAGGCAGCTCTGTGTTGCTGGAGACGCTGCAGTTCACGTGCAGACCATGCACTGCCCCTCCCCCACTAGCAGAGTGCTGGTGCTGGAAGCCTGGCAGGCTTAAATTACAAATCAAGCACTTTATTTCAATGGCTACTTTTCAGGTTTATTGTTTTCTTAAATTATTTAAATTCGTTGACAAAGGACATTTTGTGATGACCTGATTATATCTGTCTTAGAATATGTCAGCAAGCAATCCATCATCAAAGCTGTGTTGTAGATGTTGATGAAAGCCTTTTTACCCTTGTACAGTTAACCATATGCAGTGCACCCATCCATATGATGCACATTGCACACATAATTTGGGTGGTATGAATGTAAGATGATTGCAGAACTGACACTGATCTGTGTTTGTTTATTATTTTTAAAGAAACGGCAGAGCAGATTCCGAAAACAAATCCAGCGTAGCAGGGTTTACATTTTTATGATGTAAATTGAGGGAGCAAAAGCAGTCAAATATCGGCTCAAGAAAATCGGCAGCCCGTATCAGTCATCGGCTAAGGCTGATGAAAAAAAGAAATCGGTATCGTCCTAATCATTTTCAAAACTGTTACGGTTTTATTTCTGTTTCAAAAGGCAGCAATAAATAACATTAAAATATAGAGTGTTCATGTAATTTCATACATTAGCAGTGAAATTAACTGCATAATCATTGTGAAACTGTGATTATTTTTCAGACTATAAATCGTACCAACAAAATCTAGAATCATTGCATCCCTTAAAACAACTATGAGTTACTACGTCTCTCAATACTTTGAATTCCGGTGCCTGTCTGTGGCTCTCAGCCCCAAGCCTACTGAAGACATGCATCTTTAAAAACATGTCACAAAAATATAGTCATTTAAAAAAAAAAAAAAAAAAAAAAAAAAGCATGAATAATTTCCTAAAACAGCTGGGCAATGTAGTTTTAGCAAACATAGCTCACACTAGAGTAAATAGTGTATTTGTTGGGGACTATTTCCTGCTGCAAATTTGGTGTGCTGTTGAGTATTTAAGTCTTCAAAGATGGTGCATATGGGATTGACAATGAAATAAAATGCCCATATTTATCTTAATGAAGAACATCACTGAATTTCTTAAATAATCAAAGTGACTTGACATAGTGACATGGTGACCCTTTACACAACATGAGAGACTACTTAAACAGCAAAATAGGTCATCATACTGCCTAGATTTCTGCATTGTCAGAAGTCAAACAAACTCTCGTGTGTGCAGTATTCAAGGAAATGTTGAGGTTTCATCAGAACTACTTTTCTTTATTGGCATTTTCTCAAGGAAATTAGTCATCAGCTGCAGCATTTTTGCATGTGAGTGTGTAGGCAGACAGGTCCACGACCTCTGTGCCGTGGAGTAACCACAGACCTAATGAGTGCACGTGTGACAAGTTGATGGGGCTTGGTGGTTTAAAGTGCTGCGGAAATAGAAAGGCAAGGAAAAGATTCTAGGCTCTTTTAGAAGAAATGGGTCATTTTCCACTAAGGTCATACACTACACGTTTACAATAATTTACCTGGCTGAATTGTGCTTAGAACAGCTGAGAAGGCAGGATGCTTTTCACTGCACTTTTGCTCAGGGGAATTGACACATTGAACTGACCAACCCAAACATCTGATACAAATGTGCTTAAAAGTGTTTTGACAGGACGATAATGTGCTGCATTCATTTATTATAACATTTTATTCACCATTAGATAAGGGTATGTATTTTAGTGTGTGTCACTGTGAACGTGCTCTCACCACTCCATGACAATAAGCAGACACTTCCTGCCCTGATAGAGGTTCTCGTAGACATCAATGATGCACACAATGTTGGCACAAGGTGACGCCCTCCAGTGAAGCTCCACCTCCCTACGGGCCTTGGCACAATCCTGCAGCATCTGGACAGAGGGACAGAGACAAGGAGGGTGAGGCTGACTCACATCAAATATAAACATAATAGTTCAATTATAAAATATACTACAAGTTACCACTACTGTTTAATTGCCCATTTCCTTCACATAATGATTACTGGTCAATGTGAAAGAACTGGACCCCAGGTAATCATCTGTCTTATGGTTAGAATAATAACACACTAATCCACTTAACAGAAGTACAGTGCTGCCATCAGCTGGCAGAATGTTGAAAATATGTTTGTAGAGTTTTTCCAATTCGGTCTTTTGTGAATGTAGCACCCTCTTTGTGTGTCACTAGGTCAATACATCATTCAAAAAAAGCACCTGCAATTTAAATTATGAATCACTAACAGTAAAATGTTACTCTTACTCGACACCAGGAAGTCAAACTAGAGGGCCAGTTGCAGAGAAATATTTCTGAAACACGCAATTCAGCATGCTGCTCAACGACACTCAGGAACCCTGGCCTTGTGGTACCTGGCATGACTCAGGCCTTATGACCAGGTGTAATTAAATTCAGTATTGCACTGCTCACAATTTTTTGTGGGTATATTGTTTTTTTTCGCCCCCGATGGAATCCAATGGTATTATGTTCATCACCATGGTGGAGAGCAGGCAAATAAAAGGCTGGGCATTTGAGGACATTAATTATAAATTATTATTTCCGTTAAATATCATTTTAGGGGAAAACAAGTTAATTTTCATAAGATTGAAAGTTTGGCTACATTTTCTAAAAAATATATCGTTTGGTAAATTCTGATTTTCATTCTTACCAGAATAGCCAGGCAGACACTCAAGCAACCTTCACATTCCCTTTGTTAAAACCCGCCTCAGTCAATTTTCTGTAAAATATTTAGGACCCATACTGTTGAACAACATTGATCTGCACCCAGGTCAGTCCCTGTCAGTGATTAAAAACACCTTTGATAATCCCAGACCTGGCATACAGTATAGGTAAGGTTTAGTCTTTGTTATTTTATTTTCATGGACTTACTAGTTTCTTATATTTTATTATTTAGATACATTTTTCTTTTCTTATCTCTGTGACTTTATGTTACAGAATAATGACTGTTTTGAAAGTAATTAGTTTTATTGAAATTGTTTTTAGTCAAGTTTATTTGATTTGTTTGTTCATCAAAACGTGGGAAGACCTTTGATAAGCATTTTAGGCTTTTGGTCTCCCTTGCATATGTTATTTATATTACTTTGCTAATGTTAATGTTCTTTTTCATGTGCTGTTCAATTAATTGAATAACATTCTAAGCAAGAGGTTCTTCTTGCCAGAACCCTTACTTTGTTGTATTTTTCCTTTTTGTTTTGTTGGTGAAACACTTTGAGCTGCAATTTTTGTTAGAACTCTGCCTTTAAAAAAGTAATTTAACAGTTTCTCCCTTTTAGTTCAAAACAGAATAAGAAGACATCTCATGCCATACACTGCTCATAACTGAAGAAATGCAATGCACAAAACCAGCCGTTACTGTGTGAGGGGTAAATAATAAATGTGCAGGATTAGTAAGTCACAAATCATTAAAACAAGCCTTCAAGTCTAAAAAATATGACAGCCTTGACATCTCTTTGAAAATGTACATAACAAAACTAGGGTACCCAATAATGCTCATGTAAGTAAAATAAAGCAGTCGGTAAGTATGAGTTTTTAAAATTGGGTCCCCCCGTTTAATAAAACGAAGAACTTACTTTGGACAGGGTCATGTATTATGACCTTACCTTGTAAATAACAGCAAATGCCACAGTGATCATTACAGGAAACTAGCCGTCTCCTTTACAGTAATAAAACAGTTAAATATAGGCCTGGACTTCTGAACTACCAGCTTCAGCCTGTCTTAAAGAGTAAATATAAGATAACCATCTTGTCAAACAGGAGACCATATTGATTACACAGCTACACCTTAAAAACAGACTGTAACATGAAGGTATAGGTAGAGCTGTAACTATATAATTGCGATTAACGATATAATTGACTCTTTCAGTTCAATTTAAAAATATTTATTTATTACTTTTTCAAACAAATTCAAGTTTTGAATGAATTCCAGGATACATCTTTTGATTATATCACTGTTATGTGACCACGGCCTATAAAGTAAACCAAGCCTCTTTATTATCATACAACAATTTTTTTTTTTGTCGGGCAGATTTTGTGCCAGAAACACAAGGGTTCAATATCTTTGGCTTGACTCACTACAGCCCAGGATGTTTAGAGTTGACATGGCAACAAGTGACAGGTGCCTCAACTAGCACAGCTCAACGGTCCGACCAATAATCACTTATATAAATACAATTTGGCATATCTAAACAAAATCAACAATTACCAGTCATACACCCTAGGACCTGAGCAAATGTTAGCAATTAATTGCGGTTAAGCAAAGAAACTGTGATTACTTAGTATAAAAAATTGCTATTAGACAATTAAATAACTGTTACAGGCGTATAGGCCTAATGCATATTCATTTTGCATGCAATTTTCTACAACTGCCATCATCCTTTTTTGGTGTTATTTACTTGGAAAGCAGAGGCCACACAGCAACTCCTTTGCTAAAGAAGATATCAAAACACAAATAATTCAATATTTAAGGTATGAAAGAAATTGACTCATAGTAGATTTGTACAACTTTTCTCAAAGTGAGCCTCTCAAAGTATACGTTGTGAAGTAGAAGTGACAATTTAATGTTAATTAAGCGCTAGCGTTGGCTCAGATTTATTTATGCCGTACGATATACAATAACACAAGTGAAACCTATCCTTCTCAGTCAATGGGAAGAATTCAGCCTTGTAGCTTTGACAATGAGTCATCATCGGTCTATGGTGTGCTGTATTACATTCTAACTCTACCCACGGTCGCAACACAACACTGGGCATCGTTCCAGCAGGCAATGAGTGCTGGGAGAGCCAGAGTATTCAAAGTATGCTGTCTGGCCTGGCACACAAAAGTATGTTAACATGCACATAAGAAACCAGATTACTCAGAAAGTAATCTTTTCTGAGTTTTCCTTCTTTTCCTGGTTACTGTAAAGCTGCAGATCAGTAATAGACTTCTCCCCTACCTTCTTATTTTTGGAAGCATTACTTCTTTAATATAACTTTTAGTGATAAAACATGCTTTCTGATTTTTAAGGCACAGTGAGAGGACACGAGCGAGCCTGCAACTGCAGCGAGCGTTGTCTGGGTGGAGTTTGACTGCTTCATCGGCATTGCCCCGATTGCCTATTACCTGAACAAGCTACCGAGGAGACGTCAGCAGAAGTAAAACTGTATTTGCCACTATGGTTAAACTTTGTAAATAATCCGCAGTTCACATGCGTGCCAAACCGTAGGGGCTGTCTTGCACGATTTGGAGAAAAAGTCATATTGCGATTTACAATGCTGCAATTACAATTGTGATAGAATGGTATCATGAGTTTACTTGATTATCAAGGAAAATGCAGAAAATGAATGAATTTTTAAATGTGTATTTTTTAACTTGAACATTTAAAATTAAACGACCATGACAAGTAATACATAAACTAAAATGTGCAATACTTTTTAAAATAACTTCATAATTTTGTTTAAAAATGAAATAACAAAAATACTTATTCTATTCTTATTAAATTAATACATTTTGTATGCCCTTATAAACGATCACTTTCAAGATGGGTGTAATATAATAACTAGTGATTAAGTTACAAAATATACTTTGTACAACCTCAGTCTGCATGCTCTGAACCCCTTTACACTTCTGATAGTCACATGACCTACACAGACTGACTGGTTACTGGTCATCTTTTGTGGACGTTACGAGGGGCGCGCTTAATACATCCATGGGGTAGCGTAATTCAGAGGGCAGATTCAACGTTGATTGAACACAGAAGCGTAAATCAGGCATTCGTGAGAACGGCAGGCGAGTGATTAGACAACCGCTACGTTGGAATTTAACCCGGTGGACGAGAGGGTCGCCTCCCTACGCCTGCAGGTTGTGGGGGGGGGAAACTGACTGTTGTGTGTGCATATGCACCAAACAAGAGTTTGGAGTATTCGGCCTTCTTGGAGACCTTGAGTGGAGTCCTGCATGGGGCTCCAGTGGGGGACTCCATAGTTCTGCTGGGGGACTTTAACGCGCACGTGGGCAATGACGGAGACACATGAAGAGGCGTGATTGGGAGGAACGGCCTCCCTGATCTAAACCAGAGTGGGTGGTGGTTGTTGGACTTCTGTGCTAGTCATGGATTGTCTATAACGAACACCATGTTCGAACATAGGGATGCTCATAAGTGTACTTGGTACCAGAGCACCCTAGGCCAAAGGTCAATGATCGTTTTTTATAATCGTTTCATCTGATCTGAGGCCATATGTTTTGGACACTCGGGTGAAGAGAGGGGCGGAGCTGTCAACCGATCACCATCTTGTGGTGAGTTGGGTCAGGAGGTGGGGGAAGACTCGGGACAGACCTGGTAAGCCCAAACGGGTAGTGCGGGTAAATTGGGAACGTCTGGAGGAGGCCCCTGTCCGACAGACTTTCAACTCACACCTCCGGCGGAGCTTTTCGTGCATCCCTGTGGAGGCTGGGGGCATTGAACCCGAGTGGACAATGTTCAAAGTTTCCATTGCTGAAGCTGCGGTGAGGAGCTGTGGTCTTAGGTGCATCAAGGGGCGGTAACCCACGAACATCGTGGTGGACACCAGTGGTCAGGGAAGCCGTCCGACTGAAGAAAGAGTCTTTCCGGGATATGTTATCCCAGAGGACTCCGGAGGAAGTTGCAAGGTACCGAAAGGCCCGAAGGGCTGCAGCCTCTGCCGTGAAAGAGGCAAAGCAGCAGGTGTGGGAGAAGTTCGGAGAAGGACTTTCGGTCGGCACCAAGGTGCTTCTGGAAAACCGTTCGCCATCTCAGGAGGGGGAAGCAGGGAACCATCCAAGCTGTGTACAGTAAGGATGGGACGCTGTTGACCTCAACTGAGGAGGTAATAGGGCGGTGGAAGGAGCACTTTGAGGAACTCCTAAATCCGACTAATACGCCCTCTATGGTAGAGCTGGAGGATGATGGGGGATTGTCGTCAATTTCCCTGGTGGAGGTTGCTGAGGTAGTTAAACAACTCCACAGTGGCAAAGCCCCAGGAATTGATGAGATCCGTCCAGAAATGCTTAAAGCTCTGGGTGTGGAGGGGTTGTCTTGGTTGACACGCCTCTTCAACATTGCGTGGAAGTCTGGGACGGTGCCTAAGGAGTGGCAGACCGGGGTGGTGGTTGCCCTTTTTAAAAAAGGGGACCAGAGGGTGTGTGCCAATTACAGGGGTATCACACTTCTCAGCCTCCCCGGTAAAGTCTACTCCAAAAAGGTGCTGGAAAGGAGGGTTCGGTCGATAGTCGAACCTCAGGTTGAAAAGGGTCAATGCGGATTCCGTCCTGGTCGTGGAACAGCGGACCAGATCTTTACTCTCGCAAGGATCCTGGAGGGAGCCTGGGAGTATGCCCAACCGGTCTACATGTGTTTTGTGGATCTGGAGAAGGCGCCGGGGTGCCCCGGGAGATACTGTGGGAGGTGCTGCGGGAGTACGGGGTGAGGGGGTCCCTTCTCAGGGCCATCCAATCTCTGTACGATCAAAGCGAGAGCTGTGTCCGGGTTCTCGGCAGTAAGTCGGACTCGTTTCAGGTGAGAGTTGGCCTCCTCCAGGGCTGCGCTTTGTCACCAATCCTGTTAGTAGTATTTATGGACAGGATATCAAGGCGTAGTCAGGGTGGAGAGGGGTTGCAGTTCGGTGGGCTGGGGATCTCATCGCTGCTTTTTGCAGATGATGTGGT
The DNA here is from genome assembly GCF_031162955.1 of Sander vitreus. Lineage (NCBI taxonomy): Eukaryota > Metazoa > Chordata > Actinopteri > Perciformes > Percidae > Sander > Sander vitreus. The sequence continues at coordinate 11,295,142 of NC_135858.1, read as the reverse complement.
CCTGATGGCATCATCGGCCTGTGACCTTCAGCACTCACTGGATCGGTTCGCAGCCGAGTGTGAAGCGGCTGGGATAAGGATCAGCACCTCTAAATTGGAGGCAATGGTTCTCAGCAGGAAACCGATGGAGTGCCTTCTCCAGGTAGGGAATGAGTCCTTACCCCAAGTGAAGGAGTTCAAGTACCTTGGGGTCTTGTTCGCTAGTGAGGGGACAATGGAGCTGGAGATTGGTCGGAGAATCGGCACAGCGGGTGCGGTATTACATTAAATTTATCGCACCGTTGTGACGAAAAGAGAGCTGAGCCAGAAGGCAAAGCTCTCAATCTACCGGTCAGTTTTTGTTCCTACATCACCTATGGTCATGAAGGCTGGGTCATGACTGAAAGAACAAGATCCAGGGTACAAGCGGCCGAAATGGGTTTCCTCAGGAGGGTAGCTGGCGTCTCCCTTAGAGATAGGGTGAGAAGCTCAGTTATCCGTGAGGAGCTCGGAGTAGAGCCGCTGCTCCTTCGCGTCAAAAGGAGCCAGTTGAGGTGGTTCGGGCATCTGTTAAGGATGCCCCCTGGGTGCCTCCCTAGGGAGGTGTTCCAGGCACGTCCAGCTGGGAGGAGGTCTCAGGGAAGAACCAGGACTAGGTGGAGGGATTATATCTCCAACCTGGCCTGGGAACGCCTCGGGATCCCCCAGTCAGAGCTGGTTAATGTGGCTCGGGAAAGGGAAGTTTGGGGTCCCCTGCTGGAGCTGCTCCCCCTGCTCGTTCCCGATACCGGATAAGCGGACGAAGATGGATGGATAGATGGATGGATGGACATTGCACATGAAAACTTTTTGGTACTAGAATGATAACAATCAATTGCTTTTTCAGTCAACTAGGTGGTGCAGAGACATTTATCTTTTTAGATAAAACAGATGTTGACAAATTTTCCTTTGGGGACATAATTTGAAGTTGAAAAAAAAGGTAATACATTGCAATATATAGCAGAGTATCGCAACATGTTTAAAATCGCAATAATAACGTATTGTGACACAAGTATGGTGATAATATTGTATTGTGGGGCCCCTGGTGATTCCCGTCCCTATTGTGGGGTGAGTGACTGACCAATAAAAACTGATCGTCTTTGTTACCAAGAAGAGTTGGTATGGTGTAGTGGTGTACTATTCTCTGCTTTATCTCAATAGTCAACACACAGCACAGTTCAACCACCCTTTGGGACAGAACAAACAAGGGTGGGGCTTATTTTCTGCGTCACAGCAGAGTGAAAAAACACCCAAAAAGACAAATGACCCTTTAGATACAAAACATTAGGCAATCGACAAAAATGATGCACTGTGATACTTTTACCCTCTATAATGTATTGACATAAGTGCCAAAAATGTTGTGTACATTTTAAACATTTCATTTACAAAGATTTTGACAATGAAACTGATCCACAAAATCATGTGGTAAATGTGATAATCCATTTATCCGACAATATTATTTTACTACTGGGAGGTATATCTTCTTCCGCTACAGATATGAATGATATAAATGGATTTATAAAAGTTTAAATTGCAGGAATGAACAGCAGCATTTTCTGCACAATAATATATAAAAATTATTCTCAAATAGTCACACTGCGCTGCGGCACAAACAGCTTGATGACGTATCTGGTATCTCTCCAGTTAACTGTTGGTGTGGCCACAGCATCTGTGCCATAACAATGTATCTAATAGGGCTGCACAATTAATCGCAATTGTATCGAAATCGCAATATGGACTAGTGCAATATCCAAATTGCAGGGGGGCGCAATATTTGTTAATGGCAAAATGTGTGTCAAACCTTTCTGAATTAAGTACTGTGGTGCTGCAGAGATGTCCCGGCCTACAAATCGTATCCTACAGACTAAAGAAAACATCTTTGTTTGGTACAGATCCTCACAAAAATCACACTATAAATCATTTTAATTTCTTTCAATGTTAATAATTTTCAATGAAAATGAGAATAATGATACAAAAACGATCATTCCCTCCAATATCGGGAATCAGTCAAAATCATCGCAATTAGACATTTTCCTCATATCGTGCAGCCCTACTATCTAATATGTAATAATATAACAATGTATGTATGTATGTAAATCTTAAGCACTGTTTGACATTGTTTTCCCTAGTTTTATCATTGATGTACAACTTGATAATGTCACAGAAATTGAACTGTGCAGGGCCCAAATTGGTTTGATTGCCAAAACTGACAGAAAAAACGATTGTGCTGCCTTGTGGCTTCTCAAAGCCGTCTAATTATGCAATATGCATACATTAGGCACAAAACTGGCCCCTTAAATGAGTGATGACTCATTTCAGATGACTGAAATTGTTGCAAAAACAGTCCAATTCACAAAGATCAGCCATAATAGCCACATGCAGTTACAATGAAATTATTAGCGTCTTTAGAGAGTTGGTGGTCATCAGGCTCATTTATAAATAGTATCCTCCATTTCAAATCATGCCATCTTCGTCTGAAAGATGTTTGAAAACACCAACAGCACTGACAGCATAGACATGACGTCATCCATTGGTTTGTGGACTGCCTTTTTGAAGCCAGCAGTTTGCATTTTGGCCGTGACCGTATTTGGACAAGAGGGTGGAGCTAAGGAGGATGACGCAACTAAGAGAGTGTTGTGAACACTAAAGAGGAAAAGTCGCCGATTTTCAACCAGCTGACGCGAGTCATCCAGCACAGTTTTACCGGCGGGTGAACGGGGACCTCTGGGTACTGGCACTGTTCATCTGCATGTACGCAGTAGAATTCTGGACATAAAAACTCCAAAAAAAATTCAAAAACTCTTTAAAGCGCTGTTTTTATTGTAAAATCCTTTCTCTGTTCAAAGTTCTGTTATCTCCCCTACCTTATAGCTTACCATCACAGGCTCAGCATTTGCTAAGCACTACTAGACCAAAGATATTACCTGCCTGACTGCATCTGGAATCACAACTGAGTCAACAGCACCACATCGGGTCCATGTTGGGGCAAGTGGCCAGATAAACTCTCTTAAACATCTGTGTGTGTGGAAGGATGAGTAGGACTTGTCAAATGTCTTATTGCACATTGGGTTTCTTTGACTCGTGATTTTAAGGCTACAAATAAACACAATAAGAATCGTCTGATTCAAATTTGCCAAATTGTTGCTAGCTAATAGCCTTTAGGTCTTTGCATCAACTGCAACGCTGTCTCAATTGACATCACTAACTAATAAATAATAGTAATGTACAAATGTTTAGTTTTATAGATTATTTATTTTATAGGTTTATAGACGTTTAGTCCTCGACCCTTTGCTGCATGTCATTCCCACTCTCTCTTCCCTTTCATGTCTTCATCGGTCCTGTGAAAATAAAGGCCTAAAATGCCCCAAAAAATTATCTTTTAAAAAAAAAAAATATATATATATATATATATAAGTTTAGTTTGCTCAGTTATGCACAAGGAGGTTTTGAGATTTTTCAGAATTGTTACCCTGGTGTAACTGTCATTGCCCTGATGAGGAACTAAAAGATAGATATATGCATGCACTGGAAACAAGAATCATGCGCCGAAACTAATATTACCACATCCAACTATAGCAGACTTCCCTCCGTAAACAAAGACTTCACACCTTCTTCTTAACACATGCGCAATCGTATACGCGCACGAGAACACACCCCCATGATTTCTGCTGGGGTTTGTGTGACTGCATAGACCCACATCTGCTGTTGGCCCTTTAAGGGTCAACAGTGAAGCTTTTGGAAAAAGAGGGGGGCAGATGGGTACACAATACACTTCCTCTAGCAATTACAAAAGCTCCCGAGCCCAAGGCATGACTGGGAGGTGGGAGGGATGTAAGCTGGAGGGGCACCAATCCTCCACCTGCCACTCATGAGCCAAGAAAAGTCCAGGGTTGATATGGTGATGGGGCAGTGAAATTCTGTGGAGGAAAGATTATTGAGGGGTGACAGGTCAAGCTTGGCTCAATCAGAAAAGCCGCTTAACCAAAGTGTTTAACAATAACATAAGAGAAGGTGTCTCTTTGTGTATGTGATTTGTTCATTGTGCACTCGGTGAAGCAGCAAACATGTTTGTGTGTTAGTAGGACATGATCTGATTAAAGACATCTGTTAGGCCACAAGACCAACAGATATCCATGTGTATATGTGTGTACACTGGTATTAATCATGTATTGTGTGTTTTTTGTGTACACTTGCTATTGTACTGTAAGAAAAGAATCCAGTGTTTCCCACACATGCACCGCACTATCAACACCAGCCGCCACACATTGCGTTTCGTTATTTATTAAAAAAAAAAAAAAATGTAAACGCTATTTATAAACACGTTCTTCTGCATTTCCTTTCCCTGCTCTCCTCCGTCTCTCGGTCATTTATGTCTCGCTCACATACACACACAGCTCCTCCCACCGTAGAGCGTTTGGTGTTTTTAGCCCCCAACGTCCCCTTCCAGGCAGCACGGCAATGGTTATATCCTTATGTCAAAGAAGTTATGTTTAGGGTTAAGGTGAGGGTTAGTTGCCTGTAAGGCGGCGTTGGAGGCTTAAAACACCATCGAGCCCACCGTGCACACAGCGTCTGTCTCCGTAAAGGAGAGAAGACGGCTGGCAAAATTCACAAGTACACAAAAGATTGGTATCTATCTCGCGAACACCTTTACACAATCACACATTCACAATCACCAACCCGACTCTTAGCAAAGAAAGCGATTGCGCCTGCTTTAGAAAGTTAACTAGTCGCAAGTTTGCGGTGAAATGCAGTTGGGTTGTCGAGGTCAAAACACTATATGTAGCAGCTGTGAATCAAATAAACGTATTATAAATAATGTTATGTCATTTTTTACTCTTACACTGAATGTTTGCTGCTTCAATCTAGAGGAGTATTGAAAAGTATTTTCCGCGACTGAAAAAGGCACGTGTTGATGAGGACCAGCCTGAACCGGAGGTATCAGTCTGAAACAAAGCTGAACAGTCCGACCAGTTACAGTCCGACAATATTTTCAGGCTTCAATCAGTGAAAGACAGGGTCAGGGAGAGAAAGAGATAGACTCGTTGGGCATTGAAGTAGGAGAGGAGGACAGCATCCAACAGCGTGTCCTCCTCAGTTTATGGTACTTCATTGTTATGAAAATAAGTTGTATCGTATGAACAGAGTAGTGATGCTAAATGAATGAACTACAGATTAAAAGGCATTTGGCATGTTTGACACCCTATACCTCTATCCGTCCCTTTGAGGTGGCTTCACTAACTCCTCCCTTCTGACACCTTATGCATCATGTTGTAAAATGAGATGATACTTGGCTTTACTGCATAATACAAACAGACAGGTTTGTTGTCCGATTTCAAATGACAGGAGGTTCACACTGAGCAGGTGATGCAATGTGATGAGCAAATAAACAGCGTATTTTAGACAGATTACATGAACTGGAGAAGCGCAATACAGACCAGTTGCCAGGCAACCAGTGAAGACGTCAGGAAGTTATTGGTCTCAGCCCCAACATTCTGGCACATAAACCCCCATAAAACTACAAATTGATTAAACATGAGATGAGATGTTCTGATTCTGTTACCTTTTCACGGGCAACCCGTTTCCTTCTGCATCCTTTAAGATAAGCTGACTAGCTGGCTCAGCTTAACATTTACCATACAGATGTGAGAGCAGGGTTTTCCCTGTCACACGGCTCAGGCCCAGCGCCTAAGTGTTTTTTTTGAAGGGGTTAGCAGCCACGGAGCTAGGTGGACCAGCTATTCTGATTTCAGTAACAAGGTGCTCCTCCAAGTTTTGCTTTAGTGATCTCTCCCTCGTTGCAACCAGACATTGGCTGCAACCAATAACTACTAAGCTTTATGCTAAATAATGGTGCGATGACCTCACTAATATGCAAATGAGCACATGACGTCACATGCACCTAAGCACTTTAAATAGCTAGGGAAAACCCTGGAGAGGGATACTGATCGTCTCATGTAACTCTTGGTAAGAAAACAAGTAAGCTCATTTCCCTATTCCTTTAATGTTAAAATGTGTCCCATTGTCTTTTCCACCATGTTAGAATATAAAGACACCACTGTTAAAACAAACTAAATCAATTAGGTGATCAACATGCAGTGTTTCCTCTATGTTGATATTACCTGCGGCCCGCCACAGTAAAATTTCTGCCGCCACGGTATCAGAAATGGGGCAGACACACAACAGGTTTTCCGCTATGTAAACCGCGCAGCGCCGCTCCTTCAGCTGTTGATGAAAAGTCATAAAGTCGTAATTACACAACTTTGCAGAGCCGTGTGCTCTAATGAACTCAAGCGAACTGTCAGCCGCTCTATTTTGAACTGTGGTAGTGCATTTAGGCTGCGGCGGTGAGTGCCGCCGGGGGGTGCCGAAAAAACCTGCAGGCTTGAGACAGATTCAACTTTGAAAAAAATGCAACCCGATGCAACTGGCGATCAGACACGGCAACATTTCTGCCACCACGGTATCAGAAATAGGGCAGATGCATAACAGGGTTTTCGCTATGTACATGTAGCAGCGGCGCACCGGTGCTTCTTCAGCTGTTTATGAAAAGTCATAAAGTCGTAATTATACGACTCTGCAGAGCTGTCTGCTCTGCTGAACTCAAGCGAACTGTCATCCGCTCTCTCTGCCCTTTAGGGTGAGCAACTGGAACAGTGACAGGACATCATCACTCGCGAAAGTCATGGCAACCAAATAAACAGGGTGAGTACACTTGTCACTCAATCTTAGACAAAATGACAAACTGCGACGAAAGCTGCGACATGAACTCCGCACTCACGCGGGTCCCGTGAAATATGACAGCTACAGTATATTGGAAAATAGCAGTGTGGACACTGAATTTGATGAATTTTAGTTTATCGGACCCCAGATGAGACAAGAAGCTAACGTTAGCGAACGCTGCGGCCTTTGACTCGCCACTGCAGGAGACTGTGTGTATTCCTCCGACACGCTGTAGTAACGTTACCGTTTTAAAAAACGTTTTCCAGGTTAGTGGGGGTGCATACCGCTCAAAACCAACATGAAAAACGTAGCTAGTAATGTTCACTCAGCGTTTTGTTGTTAAACTGTGTGCAAAATGAGCGGTGACGTTAAATCACCCTACGGTACGGATGGTTTTAAGGTAACGGTCGGTAGCTTACATTAGCAGATAAGCCCGTACTTTTTGATGGTCAAAATTCTAGAGGAAACACTGACTGAAATGAATCAATGACAATATGTACTTCCGTTTACTTTGTTGAGAATTGCTCTCTAAACCCTGTCTCTTGTAAAGTAAGTAAGTAAAGTTTATTTGTAGAGCACATTTAAACACAGTTTAAGCTGACCAGCACTAACGTGCTGTATTAACCCTTGTTTTGTCCTCCGGCACAAGGGTTAAATTTAAGCTGCAAGCAGTGATGAAGGGGCCATCGCCCCTCCCAGCTTGTCGGGGGTACTGGCGGGATGCCGGTTGCCTGTAACAGTTCCTCTGTCCACTATGTGGTGCTAGAGAACAGACACTAATTATATGTTGCTGTATATCATGTGTAGACCACACCATGAAAATTGTATGTAAATCAGATGATGTTTGCCACATAAGGCTGACTTCCTGTTGCCATCAGGTGGCGCTATGACCATGACTGAATATGGGCATGTAGATGTCTCCAGGCCGGGACTTTTATCCAGCATGTAAAGTTTCAGGCAGACTGGACAATGTAAAGTCAAGCTACAACAGCTTCCTGTTTCATGGCGAAACACGAAAATTCAACGCCACACCACACCCACACAGTTGGACATCACAGTAAAAGCGTCGAAATGTAGCTTTGGCAAGGTCTTTAGATTGACTTTAAAATTGGTCAGCACAATCACCTTAAATCTGTAGGAGAAGTTTGTTAAAGTACAACGCCAGCAGATGGTTAAAAATGCATGTTCAATTAAAAATGGCAGACTTCCGGTTGGGTTTAGGGTATGGCTCCAACAGGCGTTTTGTAAGTCTTGCCATGATACCTATGCCTACCAAATTTCATACATCTAGGTGACACACACTGCCGAGGCTGAATGGAAAGGGGGCGCTCTTGAGCTCTTTAACAATTTTCACCGGTTCGGATGCGTGTGCACGTCTAAGGTGCTGACACACCAAACCGACAACCAGGAACTAGTGGCAACGACGACTGGCTGTGGCGTCGCCTCACGTCGGCCCTTGTCTTGGCCAACAATTAGCACTGGAACACACCGCAGGGACTACAGCCGACGGCCAAGTACCACGTACATTCTGCGCCTGCGTGAGAGGAAATAACTCCATACCAGCAGGCGGTGGTAATCTATTCGTCATTCAACAAGGAAAACCGGATAACATTGCTATGATACCCACAACAGACAGCATTTGCTCAATAGCAGAACCATAAAGGCCCAGAGGATTAATAATAATAAAAGGGCCTTCGCCAACTGACGTTGGTGCAGGGGCCCGAATTGTCAATTTATTAAAATTTTGATTGATAAACATCAACATTTTGCTGGTTATAGCTTCTGAAAAGTGAGGACTTGCTTGCTCTTCTATGCACCAAAACCAAATTTGGCTTCAAATTAGTGTTTTTTCATCTTTTGGCTAATATTCATACAAGAGCAACAGAGAACACGTGTAGCACATTGAATGAACGAACTCTGGAAAAGAGAAACATTCACTTCCCTTTACCGTTAACACCATTCAACCACTTTACTTCCTTTTTAGGACATGAGATCAGTCACAAAAAGAATTGAAAAAAAAAATGAATGTATGTGAAGTGACATAGTTGACACATTGGTACATGACTTTACTGACAATGTGCTACTGATCATAAGACCGAAGCAGAACAAAATATACACAAAGAAAAGTTGGTGGAGAATGAGTCCAGCATCCATTACATATATGAAAAGAAAGTTATGTCTCTTGAGAGCCCATTAAGGAAGTATCCACAACCATTCATAAATAAGTGCTGTTTCAGTATGACAGAGTGCTGCATCAGCTTGGAAATTACTCTGTATCACAGATAGAATTGGTTAACGAGTTCTGAGTCCATCTATCACAGCTACAATACCACATCCTTTCAAATACACTTCCCCCAACAGAAAGGGAGGCAACAGAGAAAGACAAGGTCAATGCGTGGGGGTTGGCGGATACTGCAGTCATTCACTGACGATATAAATCCTGTAAATCATATTATGTCAAAGGAGCTTACACCACCAAGATAAAAGGTTTACCAAAGGAGCTTTTACTTCAGCTAATCTGTTTGGGACAAATGTCAAACAAATATTTTCACAAACATCTGATGGGAGAAATAAGATCTTATTGCATTAAGTGATCCGTCATAGCTTTGCCATAACAACGTCAAACAATACAGATCCTTCACTGTTTTATACCAGTCGCGTATGTACTACCGATAAGTGCTCTACTGGACAAGGGAAAAAATACATGTCTTTTAAGTTATAGTCAATAAACAGGCTTGTTTGGCCTCTTAGTCTGTAGGGCTGTAACTACTGACCACATAAACCATCCACTCCCCCTAAAAATAAAATACACATTCCTCTATAATTCACACACACACACACACACACACACACACTTTCCTTAATAGTGAAACGCAAGGACAGCATTTGTAAGATATGAACTGCCACTATTATTGCCAATATTGTCAACTTTTATACCTTGGCAAGCAGAAAAATATATCACCCCCACCAGCTTGAAATGAGTTAAGGGCATTATGTAATAAAATACTGATTTAAGAACATTTTCTAACTGAACATCTGAGTGTAATTACGAGAATAGCAGCGATAAGTCAAAAAGACCACATTACGGAGGCAAAATATAATTTTCCACAACAGGGAAAAATGATTATAAATGAATTAAGCAGTATCAGTGGTATAGTGAAATAATGAGTAGGTACTCTTCCAATTAGCAACAAGACATCTTAGAGATGCCACTCTTATTAGTGTACAGTTAGACAGAAGGAGTAGAGAAATAACAGAAAACGGCCACCAGAGAACCTCTTCCTTCCTCTCTCCCTCCCTCCCTCCTTTTCCTTCCTTTTTCTCACCATCTCATGATTGAAGCATGGGCCTGGCTCTTCCTCTCTGTGTTAATCTTTAATTAAACATGCTGATAGTGTCCATGCTAGATTCAGAAGGACTTATGATGTGTGGATGGTGGGTGTCAATAGAAAGAAAGTCGGGATTTTTCTGTTCTACAGTAGTCCAAGAGGAAATTTTAGAAATCCAAACCCTATAAAACAAGAATAAGCTTCAATTTGAACAGGCCAATGTTACCAGTTCCTCTTTTCTTAGCCAACCCTTGACAGGTGTTTTTACCTCACCACAGTGACTTCCACATCTCTCCAAATTTCAGGAAGAGCAACTTCAACGACTCAAAATGTAGCAAAAACCTTTAGTCATTGTGTTGAGGATTCCATCACCTTAACGACACACATTTGACTGCTTTAACCCAGCAGTTGGTTCTTTTATTTAAAAAGAAAAATGTTGCTTTTAAAGCTGGTTTTCCTGTTACGGTTATTTTCTTACAAGCAAAGTAGTAGGGGTGTACGATTCAGAAAATCTCACGATTCGATTCCGATTTTTAGGCTCACAATTCAATATCGATTTTCGATTCATAAACGATTCTCGATTCAAAAAAACGATTCACAGTATGTAAATGTAGTTACTTTTCCCATGTGATTGCAGTAGACATACAATTTAAAAGAAAAACACAACAAATGAAATGTAGTTTGATATTAGGGTTGGGCGGTATCCAAATTTTGATACCGTCAAGCCTCCTCCCTATTTCACCGCGGTATACGGTATTACCGTGACTAATTAAAAATGATGACGTAAGGCTCAGACAGCGTCACCAAACTGTTGGCTTGTGCACCGTTCAGAAACTGATTACCAAAAACTAATACTGAAACAATAACAACATAACTTACAAAAAACTACTTTCTCCTCCACACTGTCACGTGATGACAACCACACATAATTACATAATTTATATTTTGCGGAGTGCAAGCGGGGCAGAAGTGTGCTGGGGGGGCAGCAGCGCGTGGACAAACTGCTGCCGTTTGGCGAGGAAAATCCTGTCTGCCTCCACAGCCAGCGCCCGATAGTCTCTGGAGGAAGAGAGGGGGGAGCAGGCCAGTGCGGTGCGCACGGGTGCTGGAAGCTGCCGCAGGAAAATGTGGGCGAAGAGGAATGAGGGATCCGCCGCGCCCAGCACAGCCAGCATCCTCTCCATTAATTTAATCCTTGTCTCCTATATAAGTGCATTGCATTTTTTTTTAATGACGGTACTGAAACTGATACCGTTGCTATTTTTAGACCCTGTGGTATACCGTATTACCGCCCAACCCTATTTGATATTACTTTATATGTCTTCATACAAAAATAAAAACTTCTGCAACTAAAAACTGCAAAAGTGCCAAGCTTTGGCCAGCTTTCAAATACATTTAATTCAAGTATAAAACTTATATAAAAAGAGCTTTCACATTTAGCTTTAAAGTGCTGTACTCAGATCAAACAAAGAATACTGCTAAATGTGGTTTAAGGAGTATTTTAGCTACCAGGTTGACTGTTGAAATGTGAACTTGACTGGGCACATTGAACTTCTTAAAATTAGGTCCTTTCTTTTTAGAACTGCGGCAACTACAGTCCATTCAACAGAACGTTTGTGATGTGTCAGAATCACATAATGGATACACATTTAGGTGTATACTGTGTGTGTGTGTGTGTGTGTGTGTGTGTGTGTAACCAGTTCATAGTCCACCACTGGCTGGAATCTGTACATTTTGCAGAAACAGAAGCTGGTCTACGTGTTTTGGAGTGAGCATGCTCCGCTGTGCAGTTACGATGTCTCCAGCAGTTGAGAACACTCTCTTTGACGCAACGGTGGGAGTTTAGAGCATTGAAAGAGTGCGTTGGTTGACTGGCACGGTACTTTAGGTTGTTGTTCCTCCACGTCTTTATTGTTAATCTCTGGGTGATGCCGTACCATGCGAGTTCTCAAGTTTGTGGTGTTTCCAAAATACTTAATATTCAACTAAATATCTAATTATTTAACTTTCGCTTTGCAAAGCCTGCATATAGCATGATTCCTATTAATTTCCGTCTGCCCCTCGAGGTTATAAAAGCCGAAATGTGTCCAAACTCTCGCCTTCAATGAGGATGGAGCAGGTTGAATAATTCTGTGAGGTTTGCCATTGTATGCGCCGACTAAACTACTTCTGCTGCACTCCTTCTTCTGATTATGACAAGAGTGCCCAGGCGTCAGTGTGAATTCGACGCAGCGGAATCTATGGGAATAGTGAGGTAATGTCATTTCAGGACAATAGTGTCAAAACGAAAAAATAAATAAAAATATGAATCAATTTATGGAATTCTAGGAATCGATTTTGAATCGGTAGAACTTGAATCTCAATTCAAAATCGATTTTTTTGCACATCCCTACAAAAGTAGCATTTAAAAGGCTATTCTTTTTAAACGGAGTCCAGCGCAGTGCTTACGCCACATAAAACGCTACATTACATCACTCCCAGCTAACTTCAAAGAGTACAATGAGAGCAAAACAGCATCTCTGATCTGTATTAACCAGATATTCTCAGGTCTAGCTCAGCTAAAAACCCAAAACCAGCATATGCAACCTTTTCGTTTATACATGAGACCCCTGGTTTCTTGTGTGCATATAAATGTAGTCACTGTAAGGCAATACCTGCAGATGCCTTACACCCTTTGAGAGTGTGCCAGAACGCAGACCAATCAACACAGAAGGGCACATAGCTTTGTCTCTGACAAAAGCAACAAAGTCAAAAGGCATTGATTCTCTGCGACAGGTTATAATATGCATAATGCATTACAATTCAAATATCTATTTTTAGTACTTACAAGAATCTGCATTTCTCTGTGAGCGTCTGTGGGAGAGAGAGACTGTGGCTGAGTTACAAATTATTCAGCTGCACGGTCAGCACAAAACTTAAGCGAGACAGAGACAGGTAAGTTTTACGAGGTGATGTCACCTTGGGCCAGGCTGGCGGGTTCCTGGTCCTGGCATCTACTGCAAACCTAATGAATACAGTAGATAAGATGGGGCTGACTCAGCTGACGTCAGTGAGGGGACCAACAAGGACATTATGTCATTAAGTGGAGGCATCAATCTATTTTTTTTTTTTTACAGTCTACAGTTTTGTTACAGCTGTCTTACACCAGCATGAGAAGATATCAATGAAGCTATAGCGTATTACATGTCACCGCCGAAGTGCAACAAGTTTTAGGAGCTATAAGAGTAATTGGAGGGTGTTCAAGGAAGAATAGTATTTTACAATCACATCACTAGTGGCCTTTAGAGAGAGAGAGAGTGTGAGTGTGTAATCCGCGATAAAAATGTTGACAATAACAATTACCGTGCAGGCGCACTGCGTAGCCTATAACGTGCGTTTCTTGAAGTTGGAATCATGGCGGAAGGAGGAGATGACAGCGCTCAGGACATTTATCAGCGCTCTAAGAGGACTAAGTCTGAAGCATGGGCTTCAATGTTAAAAGGTTTTGCAATATAACAAACACTGTTAGACTTTTTGAAACTTTTTTTTCTTCCAATATCCTCCTGTAGCTATGATACATCATGACATTTTCCCCACATTGAGTCACCTTTTTTTTATTCTGTGAGGCAATAGCGATGGCTGGCAACAAAACATGATGGTAAGCAGCCTCGCTAGCAATTCTGGCATTTACAAAAATGAGAGAATGCAGATCAAGTATTAAAACCACTCAAAAATACAAGTTAAATTAATGCAACTTCCTCTTCTTACAAGTATCCCTGAACTCACAGTGCCTTTGTGATCAGTATCACAGTTTACCAAGCAGCGACCCGATTGAGGAAATCATGCCATTGAAACTCTGTACATGCGTTTTAATTCAATTTTGGGATTTAATAATTGTAAATATTAAGAGTGTACTGTAATAATTAAAAATAAAGATGTTTCTACCATCAAATAATTACATCACCCAACGTTTCATTTTAAGGAATAGGCTACATTTAATAAAAGTTCTTACATAATAATATATCCAACAACAAAAAAAATCTGCAATTTCAAATGGAGTGAAAATGCCTAATACAACAATGTAAGCAATATTCTACTACGGACATATTCAACCTGCATTGGACCAATTCATGTGAGTCAGCTGTGACTCTGGTTGTCACTGTTAGCAGACACTGAAGTCTGCAGTGTAGTTTGACATTTGATAAACTAGACAACTACATTGAAATGCATTGAATATTAATTTTGATAAAAGTTAAATTGAGCCTCCTTATGGCCATATGCATACTCTCTCACTTGATCGCCCGCAAGTGCACACTCTCCATTCTATGAATCCTTTTTTCTCTCTCGCCCCCTCTCTCTTGTCAGCGAGTCAGTAAAATTACGTTTACATTTTGGTATTCTTCAATTATCACCATAGCCAGGCAGCGTCAAACCCACATCCAATCTAGGTTGAGAGGAGGGTCATGCCCTGTGTTGACCCATTCAGATAGGCTCCTGACTCGGGTTTGATCATGTGATGTGGTCACTCTGAACGGGGAATTAGTCATGTCACTTTAAAATACATTCATAATTTACAGTAAGTAAGCAGCAAGAGATAACACCACTATCATTTTGTTGTAGTGATGGCTCACTGGCTTACTTGATATAGACTAAATGTAATGTTGACTTTATGTTTAATACCAATTATACATGGCTTACCGATATAAAAGACATCACAACATCAAACAGGTTTGCATTTGAGCGTGTGTGTTCATGTTTAATAGACACGCTCGAGTGCAACAAGTGGTGAGACGGTTATTTAGGCTGGATTTCAGTTGGAACCACCTCACGGGATGTTCCCAGGTTGTGATTCACTTGGGGAAGATTTTGTGCAGTGCCTATTTTAACAAACTTGACACTATGATCCCTTCTATAATAATATAGAAATAACTGAATTGGCTTACAGCAATAAGTGGCTTCACTGGGTCGTGTTTCGGTCACCGGTGTGTGGATAGCTGTTATGACGTTTGTCCTTTATCAATCATTGACCGATACAGAAAGGGATTTCTAGTTGCAATTCCTGACACTGTAATGTCACTTTACAACCCGCTCTAAGCTTTTTCTAATTTACAGGACACATTCAAGTATCTAAATTTAAATCAGTAGTACAGAGGGCTAAAACTAACAACCAATATTTCCTTATCAGTGTTATCTTATCACACTAAGTGGCGGATGACACGCAAAACAATTACAATTGAGCAGGTTGCGAAACAGTGTCAACATCCCATAACACTTCACAATACTTTGACGCATGTGATAAGGGGCAGCACATCTATGGTTGGGAAAACCTGGTTCTATAGGAACCAATTTCAAAATGCCAAGAACCAGGTACCCGTAAAAAAAAACACTGTTGTCAGTGCAGCCGCTGTCTCTCACTCGCATAAACTCGCTACACACACACATTAACAATCATCATTCTCAACCCAGTGGTATGTTTTTTTCCAAGACGCAGTAAATGTTCTTTTGCATTTTAACTAGAGTTGGGTATCGTTTGGTTTTTTTCCATTACCGGTACTAAAACAATACTTTTAAAAACGGTGCTGGTGCCTAACGGTGCCCTAACCAAAAAAACACAGTCTGTGACATTAAATAGCAACTTGTTTATTGCTAAGGCCAAATAAGGTCAAATGTAAATGATTTATTTAAAATGTTGTAACAATAACTTAATAAAAACTTCTTTCACCAGTCAATTGCTGTTAAACAAAAAGAAGAAACACTAGATGGCAGAAAGGTATTTTACAATAACTTTGAATGCACCATGAGCTTACGAGTTGCAATTGAACGCACCTCAAGTCCCGTCGCTGTTGTTTCTTTAACAACTCCGACAGTGGTCATGGTGCAGCTAGGCTACTCTGTGTCTTTAGATGCAGACTGTTGTATGTCCAGGTGCTGGAATCCTTTCCGGTAAAATTTAGCCACACGTTGGACCGATTAGCCGTCAGCTTTTTAACCGTGTTTAAGCCAGCTACTAGCTAGATCTGGTAGATAACGGTCGTTTAGGAATCAGTGCCATATTGGCACCGGGGTTTCGGTACCCAACCCTAGTTTTAACTCGTACGTTGTTTATATTGACTGCCATTTCACGAATAAAGTAAACAAGCCTGCCTGTGTCTGTCTCTGTGCAGCGTGCTGAGAGACAAGGGCACAGTGGAAAAATTTCAATCTCAGAGATAAGAGCAGACGTATGACATCGCTCGTGAAGCAGCGTCTGTTATTATATGAAATGTTGATGTTTTTCGAGCAACTGGCTGATTGTATAGGACCCAACGTATGTTGGACCCTGTGTGATTTTGGGGGGTTACAGTACAGTGAATGAAAAAAGAATGAACCGATTTGTATTGAGTCATATTATTTAATAACAGCAACCAAATTAAACTGTATGAAATTCATTTACAGGTTTTAGCAGAATTAAGGATGTGATCTGGTTTCACCCCGCCCCTCAAAAAAAAAAAAAAAAAAAATCAAACTCTAGTGGTTCTGTCTCCCCCATGAGGAAATCTAGGTAATGACAACAACGCTGTTGTTGCATCCACATGATGCAAGCCTTAGGTGATTGCGCACCATCCCCACTCCACACAGTTGCTTGTAGCCAAGGAGGACATGGAGGATTTAAAAAAAACATGGACTCTTCAGAAGAGGTAATTATCTTCACTCAAACTTCTGCGTGCGAAAGTCGCCGGACAACACTTCTAAACATAGCCATACTGAGAAATAGGCTCACCCCTCCCCCCATGTTTCCGTAACTATCATGACTAACTGACTAACTGTCACTAACCTCCACCCCCTCCCCCAACCATCTTTTCGGTGATTGGCTGGAATGTGGTTTGTTGTATTTTGGTGCACAGCCTGTGCCCCTAGTGTTTGTTTGACGTTTACGACCCCTGTGTTGTCTCCCGAGACCGGGCTTTTTCACAGTGTATTCAGGGGGCAGGAAGCTAGCGGATCAAGGAGAGATGCCTACGATTTGAGACAAAAATTAAATCGTGCTGAAACCATGCAGGAACTCATAGTGCACCTTTAAGAACAGGAATCGATACGCAGAATCTGAATCATTAAAATCCAAACACATCACAGCTGAGATGGGGGCATTTCTGTCATAAATGAATACATTGGTGCATATAAAATAATCAAGTATCTTTGTCTAAACTTCAAATATGACAAACCCCTTTATCCTATTTCAGGTGTTTAAATCACCTGCTAATAACTGATCAGCAAACATCTGGTTGATTTTTTTGGTAAAGTAACCATGGCCAGTGATGATAGAAACTAAAAAGGTGTGTGTAGTAGACCCATACTATCATGACACTCACAGGGCAATACATTATCACAAAGAAACTCTTTATCTGCAAATAATTATTTACTCCGTTAATCAGTCTATAAAAAACGTCAGAAAATGCCAATCACATTTTCCAAGAGCTGCAGGTAATGTCTTCAGTTTGCTCGTTTTGTGCGACCAGCAACCCAAAAGGTATTCAATTTACTATATTAGAAGACTAGGAAAACTGACAAATATTCACATTAAAGAACCTAAAACAATGACTTTTGGGGGGCATATTCATATATTAAACTGCTAATGATTACTTTTCAGTCCATCCACTTATCGATTAGTCAAATTAGATTTTCAGATCTTTTTATTTTATTAATATTGTGTGATCCTCAAAAGGAGTGTAGCCTGAGTTGAGATAGTTTGGACTAAACCCACAGTTGCCCACAAAACTTCAAGTAGAAGTTCTCTACTTGAAAATAGGCTATCCTGATCTCATGGCTATGCATCAGGTCTACACTGACTTAACGTTCTTGCTTTCTGAACAGTTTATTTCCTAAATATAACCTACCTTCAGCGCATACTTGTCTCCAGTCTTCTTCTGGAAGATTTCAAGCACCTTGCCATTGATGCCCAGCCCCAGCACCTGGCTGGTTACCTTGTAGTCATCTGTAATGGCATTCTTCTTGATCTGTAAGGAGGGTCTTGCGTGGAAGGGAAGGAACTGGCCCGTAGTATTCTGCTGCCCGCCCGGGTTCTGCTGCCCCGCCGGGTTGGGAAACAGTGGCTGGTTCTGTGCGTTGGACAGCATGCTTGGTATGGGCTGAGAGACGAACAACAGCCACCTCTCAACAACACTTATGTCTTTTTCCTTTAAATGTAGACCGGGTCTTCTTCCTGGGTTAGCTGGCCTCTGACGAACTATTCACGGGGAAGCAGCCAGGCCCGATAAATAACCGGCAGTAGTTCTGACGTTACAGGTTAGCAAAGCTAAATTAGCTAGCTGTTAGCATGCTAGTTTAAGCCTATTCTTGAGCTGTGATTCTCGGCTAACAACTCAGCTATCGGTTAGCTTATCCATCTCCGGTGGTGTCCGCCGTCCACCGGTACCTCAAAGAGCACTTCGGGAACCTTTCTAAAACATCCCATAAATCTGCTACAGTACTGGGTTTCTAAATAAGTAACGCAAAAGCTGACGAGTGGAGTTAAAAAAAACCGACAATAACACTAAACAAAAGACAAACAACACGGGGAAAAACTCCGACACCTAGCTAGCACGCCAAACACACTTCACTTTCAGACAGACACCCAGCCAGAGCAGGTTTTACTGCTGACGTCATGGCCGGGTTTTTTCGGCGCTTAAAGGAGAAGTACGACAGAGGAAGCGACTTTTATATAACGGATAGGAACCATGAATGAAGCACAAACTTCAGAGGACACAAGACAGAGGTAGCCTAGTTACAAATTGAAAGGTTATGGCCTGATTGCCGTAATGCAGCCAACAGTAGCCAACACATTTTTATTTGTTTAATATGTTGTTGTTTAAGTTCATTTCATTAAATTTCCCACACGGGTCACCGAAGTTAGCAAATTATCCCCTCTGCTGTGCTGAAGAGACCCACTTGGCAATGTTTTGGTACTAAAACAGAGAGGGACAGAAATAGACCCGAGCAGAGTCCTATAGGTTACCTCGAAGTTAGAAAGCCATGGTATTTTCCAACCTGCTTTTCATAATTAAAACAGAATTCACTAATTTATGCCTAATTTAGATTGCTTTTAATAATTTCTTTAGTTTATTTATTTATTATTTTATTATTATTTATTGCTGACAGCTCAGAAGGACTCTCCATAGGGCAAGTGAAAAACTAATATCAGCCTCTAAACATGCAATTGTTAATCTATATATAATATAAGTGCCCCTCCCACCCCCAAACTCAGAAACCCAAAAGGAAGTCTCTCTCTCTCTCTCTCTCTCTCTCTCTCTCTCTCTCTCTCTCTCTCTCATATATATATATATATATATATATATATATATATATATATATATATATATATATATATATACACACACATATATATATGAAAGAGAGATAAAGAGTGCGAGATAGAGATGCCTCTGATAGAAAGCCTTAATGGCTTTAACATTGTCCTATTTAACAAACTCTAAGCACTGTCATCAATCTGTATTCAAGCCAGCATCGAAATGAAATCTGAAATGAATTAAATCTGTTGGCAAATGTGAATACTCTAAATATCTACAAAAACAAAAGATAAGCAATAGTGCATTGTTATTTGACAATGGTAGTGTCTTTTTTTCATTTAGCAGTTAACTTTGTTAAAGGGTTAATGGGAAACAACATTTAGCTTAATTGTTTGGACACAAAACCAACCGACTGAATTATCTAGCATAAAATTGATCCACTGACAGTGAAAAAATACCCTCACTCCAAGAACATCCAATTAACTTATTTTTTATCTGTTTATCTTTAGATTAGCTTTTGTAGGAGGGCTATCAGAGTTAAATTATACAAAGTATAGGCTATCATTTTAACCATAGACTCATCCCGTGTCGCAGTAATCACAGTTTTACTCATTATTTCATATCAACCCCCCCGCAATCTAATGATCTGTGTTGTTTACTCTGGTTTCAGTTTCTACACTTTCTCTACTTCTAAGTGTATTTCTTTGACTCATTGGCTATGGTCCATCTGGAACTTAAATGCAGCACTTCGTGGAACCACTAGATGGCAGACCAATCAAAGGTTTTATTAGAACCACAACTCTTGCCTTGAATGATAGCAGAGCTAAACTTATTTGCTATGAAAGTGTTTTCAAACCTGCATGAAGCAGATGCCCTCGGCTAACCTCTGTTTATCTGTATATAGTTGTCCTTAATCACATTGGCTTTCTGAAAGAACAATCAGCTACATTATTATTACAAATGACACCATTAAGAGAACAAGAAAATGTTAACTGAATTCACAGAACAAAGATGTGTCATGACATTGTCTCGGGCCATCCTGTGCTTCCACACTACAGTCCTGTGTAATGCAATGTATAAATAGGATGGAGGGGCCATGACATACTAACTCCCATTCCACCTGGGAACACACTTCACTCTACTCCCACTTCTTCTTGACTGCCAGATCTTGTTAAATTTAATGTTGAAAAGTTTTTAAAATGCCATCAAACTAAAAGGAATATTGCTCAAATAAGTTTAATATGTGAATCTAACATTTATGTTTACCTCTGTAGAGCCACATTATTAGAACGCTTTTAATACATGGTGCAGTAGCTCAGTCAGTAGGGAGTTTGGAACCGGAGGGTTGCTGGTTCAAAAGTATGGTGGTGGACTGGTAGCTGGAGAGGTGCCAGTTCACCTCCTGGGCACTGCCAAGGTTCTCTTGAGCAAGGCACCGAACCCCCAACTGCTCGGGGCGCCTTTCCATGGGCAGCCCCCTCACTCTGACATCTCTCCATTAGTGCATGTATAGGTACTGAGCATGTGTGTGTAATTCAGGCCTCTGTGTAATGTGTGTATTAACAACAGAGTGAAAACATTGTAATGGATTAATAAAGTATACATTATATTCATTGGAAATCTAAACCACTGTCAAAGAGACAGGCACCAGTGATTGCCTGCGACTTCACCCAAATTAAGTATTATATTTGTCTTATCTGTTAATGAGACCCGGGACATTGATGTAGCAATGATAATTATTTCCTGCCAAATAAAGAGAGGCTAATGTATATATATGTAAGTGAAATCTAATCTTGCTATTATTTTAATTTTGAAAAAGTAATCTAGCAAATTAGTACTGCACTTCCACAAAGTTCCCATAGGCAGCAAAGGGGAAGATATTCTGACTTTTAGTGTCTGTATGTAGTCAAACTCCAAAAACACTGGATCCTAAAATTGACACAATGCAACCCGTCTATAAACCCGAGCCGAGACTCAGACTTTAGAAAGCTACAACTGTTTTTATCAGATGACTTCCCATCACAAATAAACTGTTTGATGTGTTAAATCACTGGAGTGCTCCTTTCATAACATTTTACTTAAAAAAAATTTTACATAACATTTTTTACAAAAATGTTATGTATGATTGCTGAATGGACTGTCAACAAGTGTTTCCCATTTAGATAAAAAACTGCACTTAAGCTACAACTTGCTGAATTTTAGAGTCTGAGAGACAAAAAAAAAAAAAAAAAAATTCCTAAAATACTGCATGTTGCTTGGCGGCTAGAAAGACAAATAATTTGGTCTGTACAAAAATGTCTTTGATACGGTTTGTCTATAACACTGCAGAGCTTGCTTCTTCTATGCAAATAATATCCATTATGTACACCAGATCTGCATATAACTTGATCTGATAACTATCTGTAAATTTGAAATATCTTCAACAAACATATTATTACATCTGTAATCCAACAAGTAATCCCCAATTTTTCAACTAATGATTTAAGGGTACCTGCATTCTTAAGGATAATAAATTATTTAAGTATGTATTTGATGAAATAATGTACTATAAGGATATTGTATAAGATTCCTAACTTCCCAACCTATAGTAAAGTGATACTGTCCTTTTGTGTACTCTCCACTTGGATACACTTTATTGTTATCATTCTCAGTTATGTAAGAGAAGCACACCACATGTCCTCATTGATCTCATATACACAGAGTACACCTTTTAAAACACCTATGCACAAGTACACACACGTACACATAATATTCATCTAGACACACACACACACACACACACACACACACGCGCGCACACGCACACGCACACACACATACACAGGCTATGTAAGAGAGGGGTCTGAAATTAGAAACTGTTGCCTGAGCTTTGACAGCTTTGTGCTGATGAATTAACACAAGCTACAGAGTTACAGTTACTTTGCATAGCTGCAGGTTCACTTATAGCTGCTCCCCAGACACTAAGGACGATCTGTTCATTACAGTGTCCTCCCTGGGGAAAGCGTCATGGCTCCAACCATTTTTCTCTGTTTTCATTGTCAAAGAGACCACAATGCTCACATCACCCTGTACATAAAATATTTCTGTCCATAACTGATGGGTTATGCATTAATGTCCCAAAGTTTGCCTTGGTGTACAAGGATCAGGAATGCAAGGTCCGTGCCCGGCGCTGTAGACTCTGATGTGCTGGCATTTCTCTTTTCTCCACTGCTTCCCAGAATGCTCCCTTGACACACTCTCCTGTTTCACAGCACTTCTTTTAACTTCCTGACAGGAAGGAAATTTCAGGGGCAAGAGGTGCATCTCTCTTCGTCTTTCCCTCTCCTCCCTCTGTTCTTCATTAGTGTGCGAAAGTCAGAGCAAGTTTGGATCAGTTATTTCAGTCTGGCCAGAACCCGTCTTTGTCAGAATAATCCTCCATCACCCCCTGGAGCTGAAACCCTAGCCGGCTCTTGATATAGATCCATGGTCAGCACTGGCTCCGATATAGGATTCTAGCACCTGAACACTCGCAAGCCTCCCAACATGGGACCTGTTGAACCTGCTCACCCCTCTGATGCACGCAGACACACACACACACACACACACCCAATGTATTATCATCGCCTTGTGTGATCTATCGCTCACTCTTTTCTCTTTGTGTCTCCATCTCTCTCTAACTGCATTTACACATGATCTCATTTTAACCCTGTTTTATCTGCATCTTTCAACCACTGCAAACCATTTGTTTACACATGGCCTGTCTTAACTGAGCCTTAAGAGACTTCAGAAACTAGAACTAGAAACTAGAAACTTTGTCCATCAGTCAGTGTGTGTGTCTGTCAGCCTGTTTACTTGTTGGTCTATTTATGTCAGGATTCGTTCCCGGCCTGGTTCACCTCAGTGAAGCATGATTAAACCCCTCTGAGGACAGGAGAGGTGGTTTCCCAGTTCTGGTTGCGATGGAGACGGATGTACAGTTCCTCAGGGACTTCAGCTCTTAAGGGCAGAGGCTGACTAAGCTTCATCTTCTTCTATCCTCCCTTCTCTTTTTTTCTTACTCTCCCTCTCTCATTGTCACACACATACATAAGGTCGTAAAACATTCCACTGACGAGTCACGGACGTTATCAGCTTCAAAGCAAACCAGTCTTGTGATGGAACAATACAGAGTGTCCAAAGTCACTTCCAATCTCAGCTGTGCAACACAGGACTCTGGAGGTGGAAGTGGACCACGGCCTGCAGAGGTGTGTGTGTGTGTGTGTGTGTGTGTGTGTGTGTGTGTGTGTGTGTGTGTGTGTGTGTGTGTGAGAGAGAGAGAGTGATTATAATTTATTTTTATATCTTATATATATATTTAAGTAAAACTTCAATAATAATGTTTCATTCACATTATTCTCATGGAACACTTTTGCCTGCTAGTGCATTTCACTTAAAAGCCTTGAGGACCAAGAACAAACATTCATTCATCTTTTCTCTCTCTGTCTCTCTCTCTCTCTATCTTTCACACACACACACACACACACACACACACACACACACACACACACACACACACACACACACACACACACACATACATAAATACCTGCAAATGTGAAACCAAACATGAAAAGGCACACGTTGTGCACAGGTTGCCTTTAACAGAAGAGCTGCACAATGCAATAGAAATCTGCACATGCATCCCACACAAAGGAAACCATGTATGGCTTGTCATCCATGAAATGGACGGCCTCCTCTATAGCCCTGCAGGGAGCATGTGACCCCCACTGGAATCCCCTTTTCATCTATGAACAGAGCCTGAACAACATATGTCCCTGCAGAGGCATGAGGGCTCTCAGGGATTGTGTGTGCTGGCCTTTTCAAACTGACCCCAGGCCTGCTGTGGAGCTGAGGAGACAGAGGAAAGGTTTTGGGTTACCGAAAGAGAATCAAAGAGATAGAGGGGAAATGTGCAAGTGATGCAAAATCAAAGAAAGATTGGAAAATGAAGTAAAAAAAATTGAGTAAAAAGACTAGAAACATGAGAAGTGACCCCGCTACAAGTTCATTATTTGTTTCTTTTCAAGGTTAGTGGGACAACAACGTATTAGCACGTTTTAGTCACATGGACATTCCTGTTCCCCCCTCTTGCCCCCAAATAAACAGACCGTTTAATGAAATGGACGATTATTTAGCCTACTTCTGTTGCCAGCTCAACTGCCCTACTCAGCTATAAAGAATGCCCTAATTTCTTCTCCACTGTGTCTGTCTGTGTGTTTCAATGGGAACACATCTCTCCCCCTACTCCACTAGTCAAGTCAATGCTATGGAGCCAATGCTAGAACTTGGCTCTCAGTCTGTCATGGCTGTCTGTTCTCCTCTCCTCTCTGTCCCATCCTTCATTGCTGATCAATTTCCTTAATGTCACTTTCTTGCTGAGACTACTTTTATGACTACAGCCAGCAGTCGGTTAGCTTGGCTTTAGTCTGGATCAGCGGAAGTACATATACAGAACCTCAGATAACCGCTCTGTGTGTTTGTTGCCGTTCTCAAAATTCCTTTGCTACAGGAAACAACCTTTGAGCTAGCAAGCTACACGCTGAAAAGTTTTTAAGAAAATTAGAATTGTGCAATAATGAAAGCCTACTTAATTTTTTGATTGTAAATATTTAAAAAGAATATGTTTACTGCATTTACTATTTTACAAAGTACTGGGGGTGTTTTGGGACTGATTGGTGGGGATTGCTATGAACACACGGCAATACACTTGTCCAGCTAATTTAAATAGCTCACGTTACTATATAGTGTGAACAGTTAACTTAATTTAATGTATTCTGTGGCGTTTTCTTCTGCGGGGTGCAAATGTTCCACCGAGACTATTTTGCAGAAGCACCATCGCTGTATCTGGAACAGCACCACCCAAGACAATTGTGATTGGTTTGAAAGAAATGCAAACAACCCAGATAGTTTTTTTCTCTCCGATCCAGGATAGGTAACACTTTACTTGAATGGGGTGTGCATAAGACTGACATAACACTGTCATAACCATGGCATGACACTGACACATATCATGAACATGAACAAGTCT
Source organism: Sander vitreus (assembly GCF_031162955.1). Taxonomy (NCBI): domain Eukaryota; kingdom Metazoa; phylum Chordata; class Actinopteri; order Perciformes; family Percidae; genus Sander; species Sander vitreus. The sequence continues at coordinate 11,269,760 of NC_135858.1, read as the reverse complement.
TTATGAATGTTATGACTACGTGTCATTCGGTCTTAAAAGCCTTGAGGACCAAGAACAAACATTCATTCATCTTTTCTCTCTCTGTCTCTCTCTCTCTCTATCTTTCACACACACACACACACACACACACACACACACACACACACACACACACACACACACACACACACACACACATACATAAATACCTGCAAATGTGAAACCAAACATGAAAAGGCACACGTTGTGCACAGGTTGCCTTTAACAGAAGAGCTGCACAATGCAATAGAAATCTGCACATGCATCCCACACAAAGGAAACCATGTATGGCTTGTCATCCATGAAATGGACGGCCTCCTCTATAGCCCTGCAGGGAGCATGTGACCCCCACTGGAATCCCCTTTTCATCTATGAACAGAGCCTGAACAACATATGTCCCTGCAGAGGCATGAGGGCTCTCAGGGATTGTGTGTGCTGGCCTTTTCAAACTGACCCCAGGCCTGCTGTGGAGCTGAGGAGACAGAGGAAAGGTTTTGGGTTACCGAAAGAGAATCAAAGAGATAGAGGGGAATGTGCAAGTGATGCAAAATCAAAGAAAGATTGGAAAATGAAGTAAAAAAAATTGAGTAAAAAGACTAGAAACATGAGAAGTGACCCCGCTACAAGTTCATTATTTGTTTCTTTTCAAGGTTAGTGGGACAACAACGTATTAGCACGTTTTAGTCACATGGACATTCCTGTTCCCCCTCTTGCCCCCAAATAAACAGACCGTTTAATGAAATGGACGATTATTTAGCCTACTTCTGTTGCCAGCTCAACTGCCCTACTCAGCTATAAAGAATGCCCTAATTTCTTCTCCACTGTGTCTGTCTGTGTGTTTCAATGGGAACACATCTCTCCCCCTACTCCACTAGTCAAGTCCATGCTATGGAGCCAATGCTAGAACTTGGCTCTCAGTCTGTCATGGCTGTCTGTTCTCCTCTCCTCTCTGTCCCATCCTTCATTGCTGATCAATTTCCTTAATGTCACTTTCTTGCTGAGACTACTTTTATGACTACAGCCAGCAGTCGGTTAGCTTGGCTTTAGTCTGGATCAGCGGAAGTACATATACAGAACCTCAGATAACCGCTCTGTGTGTTTGTTGCCGTTCTCAAAATTCCTTCGCTACAGGAAACAACCTTTGAGCTAGCAAGCTACACGCTGAAAAGTTTTTAAGAAAATTAGAATTGTGCAATAATGAAAGCCTACTTAATTTTTGATTGTAAATATTTAAAAAGAATATGTTTACTGCATTTACTATTTTACAAAGTACTGGGGTGTTTTGGGACTGATTGGTGGGGATTGCTATGAACACACGGCAATACACTTGTCCAGCTAATTTAAATAGCTCACGTTACTATATAGTGTGAACAGTTAACTTAATTTAATGTATTCTGTGGCGTTTTCTTCTGCGGGGTGCAAATGTTCCACCGAGACTATTTTGCAGAAGCACCATCGCTGTATCTGGAACAGCACCGCCCAAGACAATTGTGATTGGTTTGAAAGAAATGCAAACAACCCAGATAGTTTTTTTTCTCTCCGATCCAGGATAGGTAACACTTTACTTGAATGGGGTGTGCATAAGACTGACATAACACTGTCATAACCATGGCATGACACTGACACATATCATGAACATGAACAAGTCTTTATGAATGTTATGACTACGTGTCATTCGGTACATTATGACATTTTTAACGCAAAGTTAGCATTGTTTGAGATGTTGTGTTATGACAACTTGACATGAAGCAAGATAATATTACTTGCCATAAATATGTCATAGCAGGCCTAATTATCAAAGTTAAAGAAACTATTTAACTTTATGTGTTAACATTACATTAAACTGTCAAAAGTGGTTGGTTTTTGCATTGGCTGTCACGACACCATTATAGTTGTGTCATGGATATTTTACTTGACCTCAAGTTAAGTGAAACAATTTGGACTTCTCATAAAGATGTCATGAAGTTTGATTACACTGTCAAATGCTTTTATAATAATATAATACAATATTTAAATTTAATACACTCTTCCTATATTTTCCCAGCTTCAGTTTTCCACCTTTTTCTGTCTCTGTCTGTCTGTCCCCCCCATTGCGAGGCCTGTGTAATCCAATAATCCATCTTAATCCAAACTGAGATTACGTGAGGTGAAAGAGCCACTTTGCGCATGAGATTATCCTCCAATTTAAATCACTACCATAGTTTATGTTTGCGTATATTGTATGTGTGCACACTAGCAAATGTGTTGGGGGGGGGGGGGTGGGGGGCGGGTGTATAGTGTGATGGTCCTTCTTTAATGATCAGCTGTTGCTGCATCCTCCTCCTCGGTTCTTCATCTTTTCCCTCTGTTCTGAAGTCAGTCAAGTGCTCTTTAATCCTGCCAGTCTGAGCCCCATCACGTTTCACCCCCTACACTCAGCCCACTGTCCCTGCACGTCTGCTCGCCCCGATTCCCCACAGACTCAATACTCCTCAGTTTACCGTCCCTGTGTCACCTTTAACAGCCTGACATACCTGTAACATTGCCCCTAACAGCACACTCAGTTTGCTTCTACCAGCCTCCCATGATTAAAAACAGACAGCTCAGCTACAGCCCTTTAAGACAAATCAGTTTAATCATCATCCTCTCTTGTCTCGTCAATCATCACAAAGCTGAGAGAAATCTGCTGTGAATGACTATCGGACTGGCGGTCATGTGTTCCTAGAGTCCCGTGAAGTTGCAATGCTCCCCTCTGCACTATTTTTAAACTGCCCAGCTGGCACTACCACCCTGTCACTCCTCCCAAGCACACGCCCACATAGATATGTGTGCATGTGCAGGACTGGTATGATGGTCCTCTGCCTCTACTATGCCCTTGTACGGTTGTATGACCCATAGACCAGCATGCCCTACTGGTGTAGATGTCCATTCCTGGAGCTCACTCCTCAAACATGTATTCCCCTCAGCCAATATCATGTCCTGTCACGCCTCATGCCAACTAGCTGTCCTGCTCCTGACATACAGACATATGAGCCACGTGGATATGCACCACACACACACACCTGTTTATCTGTAAGATGTGAACTTGTGCCTTTTTCACATAAGCAACATCCAGCCATCCATCCATCTTCGTCCGCTTATTCGGTATTGGGTCGCGGGGGTAGCAGCTCCAGCAGATATAGACATAAATAGACATCATTTTGTACCCTTTGTCTATAATGTCAGTACAGTAGGCCTATATGCACAATACCGTACTGCCTGCCTCACATTTCCAGTGTACATTTTACTAACTGACTGGATTTATAACATTAAGCCCTGAACTCTTGAACTTGGGAATTAATGCACTCAGAGGATGGACTACCCCTATTCAATTAGGTAGACCTCACACTTTTTGTTTTGCATGTATCTGTCTTATGTGTGTTGGTGTCTAAGTCTTCACTCTGACCTCGACTGTGTGAACCATGCAACCATAAGCAACATTTCACCCTTTTGATATGTTTACACAGGTTTCGAGGCATCTATGGGGCAACAATGGGTGTTAAAGCAAAAGTCTGTCATTTTGGGTAATGAGCTTATTCGCTTTCTGACGGAGAGTTATGGGCCAGTAATACTCCATCAGAACTGCTTGTCAGATAAGCAGCGGAAACTCCATTCATTTACTGTGCCTGGCGAGGAATAGTCGGGCACATAACACCCCCTTTAAAATGTTTTCTGTACGCATTAAACAAACAACATATAACATAGGTGAGCTTGAAAAGGTGCTGGTAGGCAGATTTAGTTACTGTTGGTCAGACAGGGTCTAGCTGTTTCCCAGTTTTTCAGTCTGTGTGCTAAGCTAATCATGTGCTGGCTGTAGCCTTGTATTGAATGGACAAATATGAGAGTGGTATTAATCATCTCATCTAATGGTATGTTCACACCAAATGCAAAGTAAGTTTTTTTGTGCAGCGCGATTGCATTTAAAGTCAATGAAAACATGCCGAAATGATGGAAATTCACCCAGGGTGACGCAAATTTTGCATTTTTGCATGACTCTGTGTCGTGAAAGCCTATCAACGACTCAACTGTTTTTTGTTTAAGGCGGAAAGACATGCATGGTTGATGCTTTTATATTTAAACACTTGCACTAACATTAGAATGGAGACCTAATTTAGCAAATGACACCACCCAAAACTAGCAGTCAGTACAGAAAATAAGCCCAGCAAAAATGTTAGATATGTTGGACCACCACATTTAACTATATATCTTTAAACATTACAGTTACGGCTGAAAATGACAATAGAAATAAAGAAGTTTGCCAATTTTACATGTCCCAATTTAAATCAATGGCCATTTGTCAAGTGATTTTTGTGGTAGTGTGACGTCACAGTGATTTGGTCTATACATGGAGCCCCTCCTCCCATTCCGCACAAACCGAGTCAACCTTACACGAGTAACGGTGCATGCCCACTATACGCAACACAATTTGCACACCATTCATTTTATGTGAAGCGACTGATTTGCTGCACAAAGCATGCTGACATACCTGGTGATGCAAACCAAGCTGACTGTGCAACAAGGGGGTGTGAAAAATTACAAAATTCGAATGGCCACAAGTGACAGGCAGAGCAGGGCGGATGCGAGTTTATACGAATTGGTAGTGTATATTGGGCATGCATCATAACGCGAGATGAAAATTTGCTTCGCTTGGTGTGAACACAGCATAGAAAATAAATAAGGGTATTTCTCAAATGTTTAAACTATTCCTTTAACACTGGAGGCCTGTAAGTAAAAACAGACCCCAAAAAAAGCCATTGTACGTCTGGGTTTGTGCTGTTATTCTTTTAGCACTTACAAAGTGTTTCTGTCTGTTCTGAATAATTCTGTAATGTTTTACAAAGCAGCCAGTTTTCCTTTCAACAGCACACTCCAGGTCTTAATATAGCCACCAGTGAAACATAAACATTAACGCAGTGCAGAAAGACTGAATTATTGATGCCCAGCTGATGGGCTGTGCTCAAACATTTCCTCAGTCCCCCTCAGAGTATATGTGGGGGCGTGAGGGCCAGACAGAAAGACAGACGCGCAGAAAAAGGAAAAGAAGAATCCACCGTGCAAAGTGTGATTTGTCTGCCAAAGGAAGCCTTTTTCTCCTCTCCCCTCCTTTCCTCAGCAGGTCAACGCATTTCCTGTCAGTAGCAGACGGGAACTGGCTCTCCACACTGCCATGGAAAAAGCTCTTAGGACAACAATTCACTGAGCAGCTGCTACAAAGGAGAGGGAGGGATGGATGAGAGAAAGAGGACATCGGAGAGAATAAGGCCAATGGGGCTGACCCCCCCCTCCCCAACACACACACACACACACACACATACAAATAAAAATATACATATCCACTGTGTACACTACTGGTGCCTGGTTCTGTCCTGCAAACATTACCATATAACATGCTGTTTAATGCCTTCAGGGAACATTTCAATGAAGCTTTTGTCCCTTATGACAAAGTAATGCAGTGTGTCATCTTCAAACTAGATTTACTGTAATCGGCTGGAGAAGTACTGTCTCTTATAAGAACATTCAAAGTAAAGATGGCCTGACTGGAGCACACTAAATTATTGTTCTTGTTGACCGACAGTAGCACAAAATGGCAATTTCACAGAATTCTTTGCTCTTACTGAATAACACCGCCATGTACATCGGATTTTGTACAGTGCAGTTCCAGTAAAAGTACACAACAAGATAAAGCATGTGATAAAAACTGATGAGTCTGTTTACTCACACAGACACAGCACATGAGCTTGTGTCATGTGCATACACACATTCAAACACAAATCTGGAGGGACAGGCAAGTACCAGACATTTGCATGTTGTATTTGCTTTGCCTTTTTGCTTTACAAATGCAATTCCCTTGGTTTACAAGTCCCCCAAAAGTAGCTCAGTTAATGTGAAGTAACCTATTGCCCTGAGCCCTGAAGAAGGAGAGATAAAGTAAAGGTAGCTTAGCAACAATGGCCAAGGTTCACAATAGCACATGACTGTCTCCCAAACTCCAAACATTTACCAGGTTGTCCTGTCATCTCTGTGAAACCTGAAACTAACCATAAATATACCATTTACCCAGCAACAGAAAGGTTGTGACAACAGCGTCCAGACTGTCTAAAGTCTCTTAGAATCACTTGCAGCATTGCAGTGGCAAAGCTACTGTCACATCACAGTGATGTTTAAAGTGGACAGCCTCACCCTGCCCATCAGAACATACTGTAACTTTGGCAGTGTGGGAGTGGACTGGTGTGTGTGTGTGTGTGTGTATGTGTATGTGTGTGAGGAAGAGAGCAGAAGAATAACATGTAACAGAAAACAACGTGTTTAAGGACAGTAGTTGAAGCTAGGTGAATTAGCCATGTATGGCTTCCAGTGGTAATATTAGATGTGTGGTTTTTTTCTTGATATGGTTCGGAAATGAATACAATTGTCAAATGGCTGACTGGAAATGCAGTTATAGTCATGGGTAATTATAATGCAATCAATTACAACAATACATGTTTTATGATAAATATATGCTATTGATCTACTTCTTCCTTTTATACAGTGGAAGAAGAGCAGAGTGTGGAAAATAACCTCCACAGAGATTTTGAGTAGGTGGGTTTTACAGATATTACAAAATGATAGCTTTGATGTGCCTTTGGAGCTTCTTCCCAGAGTGTTGCTATGCAGAGGTGCTACCTTGAGGCTATAAGAGAACTAGAAAGACACCACCATGAAAACACAATCAAACTTATGCACAGATAAACACATGCACATATAGAGAAACAGACAGACAGTCAGATTCATCTTCTATTTTAGGCCCAACTGTGGCCCAGCTGGGTCATGTAAACAAGACAGGAAACTGAAAACCTAAATATGGGGGCTGCATAGGCATGCTGTGAATATGGTTACTGTAGGAACAGAAAGGCAGATCAGGTTTCAACCAGTAAAGGTCCCAACAAAATGCCTTTTGCAAAGAAAATCCCGGAGCATGCACAATTGCACAGCTCTTCTACCCTGCAGTCCGTGTGGAATGTAGATTGCTGGGTTGGGTGGGCAAATGTTCCTGGAGCACAACCCCACCTCTCCCAACGATCTGCATCTGTTCAGCCTGTGTAGACATGTGCTCAGCTCTGCATTTCTGTGTGTGTGACTAGTGTGTGCTCAGCTGTGAGTGTGTCATTGTGTGTATATGAGTAAGGAACAGTAGGCTGGAGCCTGCTTTTGTGCATTTGGGGACATGTGTTGTCGCTCTTTCTGTGTGTGTTGGTGCAACGGGGGGGGGGGGGACTAATGTGGCATTCTCCTACTGCTTCCATTGCCCGGTTTGTACCTCAGCTGTCCCAGTGGACCGAAGCCAGACGACACACACATAGCTCTGGATTGTGTCTGCACTCTGTGACCCAGTGTTTATAGTGTGTGTGTGTGTGTGTATTATATTGTCCGTTCCAATATCAAGCAAAAAAAGGCTTGCGTAAATGGAGAAGTAAAGGCTCTGATACACCAACCCGATGGCTGACCGCCGGCAGAAAAGGCAGTCGGACTGATCAGTCGGCTCCCCGGTGTCAAAAAAGTGCCTCTGAACGTTCTGCACGTGCACGAGACGTAATACGTCTTCATAACAGCAGGCGGCCCTAATCTGTATTGTCGACCAAAAAATGAAAATTGGAAATGACGGAATATCTCTCTAGACCTAGTAAACACAGAGCACGCTGTCGTCAGTCATTGTTTTCATCAGAGAGTGTTGATAGTAGTCAAGAAGGACCGTTGTTGTCATTACTCGCTGAACGGAAGAAAATACGATGGCTAGTAATAAGAAAATACTGGCGTTGTCAGCTCCGGTTTTCTCGTGCACTGATTCGCTAGTCAAGGGCTAGCACTCCACCAATCAGATTGGTCATTGAGTCCGACTGCCCACTGGCCGATTCAACAAGTCAAATCGGCCAAAATGAACGCCGACGGCTCCTCTGACTGACGACGGCACGGAACGCACTAAACAAACTCGAGTCACTGACCTCGCCAGACTGTCCGACGGCCGATAATCGGGTTGGTGTGTCAGCGCCTTAAAGCACAGAGGACTCTGCGTTGGAGCGCTGTGAAATGGTGAGTCACTATTCTGGTTGAAGCTTAGGTCCAGACAAAACGAGTTCCTCTGGTGGATCACGACAGAGCTCAGTAACATCAAACAAACCACGTTAAGAATATTCTATAACAGGCAAATATGTGAACAGACAAAACATATAAGCACTGCCAGCAAATCATCCTTTTCCAGGCACTCTGTCACATCCCTAAATACGGTTGAGTATGTCTGCTGTAGGAAAAACAAAGAAAAGTACAAAGTTCAAGTTTGCATATTTCTGACACTTTAAAGCCTTTATAGTAGAAATTAAATAAACATATTTAAAGCAACGTAAGTATCAATCATGCAGATTTATGTCCTCAAACTGCAAGATTATAGCTTTTTTGTTTGTTTTTGGTTCCATCGCCCAGAAAACTGTTAGAGGCTCTTAAAATGAAAAAAAGGATCAATGAATTTCAAAGTTGTGTTTAATTACAATCTGTTCAATTCTAAATTTTGGCAACTTGTAGTTATGCTTCCAATTAAAGCAAAAATACCAAAACTCACAGCCAGTAATTTAGGTAAACCGGTGAAAACATTAAATTAAAGGGTTGGTTCGCTTAAATTACCAAAGACATATTTTATCAGTTACCTTGCTTGATTCTATTCACTAATGGGATGTATGCAGAAATCTCAGAGACATATTTCCAAAAAACTGGATGGATAAAACCAACACTATCTGCATAGCAACAAGTACAGTGGTGTGAAAAAGTGTTTGCCCCCTTCCTCATTTCCTGTTCCTTTGCATGTTTGTCACACTTAAGTGTTTCGAACATCAAACCAATTTAAACAAAAGTCAAGGACAACACAAGTAAACACAAAATGCAATTTGTAAATGAAGGTGTTTATTATTAAAGGAGAAAAAAATCCAAACCATCATGGCCCTGTGTGAAAAAAGTGATTGCCCCCCTTGTTAAAACATACTATAACTGTGGTTGTCCACACCTGAGTTCAATTTCTCTAGCCACACCCAGGCCTGATTATTGCCACACCTGTTCACAATCAAGGCATCACTTAAATAGGAGCTGCTTGACACAGTAAGGTCCACCAGAAGATCCTTAAAAGCTACACATCATGCCGAGACCCAAAGAAATTCAGGAACAATTGAGAAAGAAAGTAATTGAGATCTATCAGTCTGGAAAGGGTTATAAAGCCATTTCCAAAGCTTTGGGAATCCAGCGAACCACAGTGAGAGCCATTATCCACAAATGGCGAAGACATGGAACAGTGGTGAACCTTCCCAGGAGTGGCCGGCCGCCCAAAATTACCCCCAAGAGCGCAGCGACGACTCATCCAAGAGGTCACAAAAGACCCCACAACAACGTCCAAAGAACTGCAGGCCTCACTTGCCTCAGTTAAGGTCAGCGTTCATGCCTCCACCATCAGGAAAAGACTGGGCAAAAAATGGCCTGCATGGCAGAGTTCCAAGGAGAAAACCACTGCTGAGCAAAAAGAACATCAAAGCTTGTCTCAATTTCTCCAGAACACATCTTGATGATCCCCAAGACTTTTGGGACAACATTCTGTGGACCGATGAGACAAAAGTGGAACTCTTTGGAAGGTGTGTGTCCAAGTATATCTGGCGTAGAAGGAACACTGCATTTCATAAAAAGAACATTATACCAACTGTAAAATATGGTGGTGGTAGTGTGATGGTCTGGGGCTGTTTTGCTGCTTCAGGACCTGGAAGACTTGCCGTGATAAAAGGAACTATGAATTCTGCTGTCTACCAAGAGATCCTGAAGGAGAATGTCCGACCATCTGTTCGTGTACTCAAGCTGAAACGAACTTGGGTTCTGCAGCAGGACAATGATCCTAAACACACCAGCAAGTCCACCACCGAATGGCTGAAGAAAAACTAAATGAAGACTTTGGAGTGGCCTAGCCAAAGTCCTGACCTGAATCCTATTGAGATGTTGTGGTATGACCTTAAAAAGGCCGTTCATGCTCGAAACCCTCTAATGTAACTGAATTAGGACAATTCTGCAAAGATGAGTGGGCCAAAAATTCCTCCAGGGACGCTGTAAAAGCCTCATTGCACGTTATCGCAAACGCTTGGTTGCAGTTGTTGCTGCTAAGGGTGGCCCAACCAGTTATTAGGTTTAGGGGGCAATCACTTTTTTCACACAGGGCAATGATGGTTTGGATTTTTTTTCACCTTTTAATAATTAACACCTTCATTTACAAATTGCATTTTGTGTTTACTTGTGTTGTCCTTGACTATTGTTTAAATTGGTTTGATGTTCGAAACACTTAAGTGTGACAAACATGCAAAGGAACAGGAAATGAGGAAGGGGGCAAACACTTTTTCACACCACTGTATATGGGGGAAATGAAAATGGAGCATTTGGCACACGATTCCACTCAAACAAAGTGTCTTTATGACAGCTGACTGCAGGAACAATACATAACTGATCACATCTATCACAGGTATCTACATAACAACATCAACAAGAACACAAAGGAAATGGAGAGTTGTTGTACACTTTAAGCCAAACATAAAGGAACAAGCAGGTGAAGATTTCTCAACCTTCATGGTAATCAGAGAGCTGTCGCCACTCTGCCACACCTCATTTACGCTCACCACCAGAATCCTGCTGGGGCTCAATATGGTCTGAAGGCTTAGACTTGTTCTCGTATGTAGGAGCGAGGAGAGGATACAGCATTGAATGTGTGTGGGGAATAGAAGTCAGTGTGCCAAGGGGATGTAGGGACGTATGAGCTTTAGACCATATGGTCGGAGGTGACTGGATTGGTGTCTAATGGGATTGATCTAATCTGCTTTTACATTAATAGAAAGAGGAGAGAGAAAGACAGACAGAATCATTTGGAAAACAACTTTTGTAAGAAAGTCATGCATATAAACTGAAAAGGAAAATCTTGAATGACCATTAAGCTCACCAAAACAGGACAATCTCTGCCACCATTGATACATTGTCTACTTGTTTGTCTCTTCAACCTGATCTCATAATCATTTGATTAAACACTGACACCTGGCTGTTGATGGAAAGAGTGAGCCACGCCCAGGCTGGTGAGAACTAATGATACCTACGTCATTTTTACCACAAAGCATCATTCATGTTTTCAAGATCACGAAAACACGAAACACCTGGGTTAAATTCCCATACACATACCCAACCACCCACTCACCAAACGCCAACTCGCTCGTGTCTTCTTCAGCAGGCGATGTTGCTCAACCGGTTCCTCTACCTCTTCATGTTGGGTGTATAACGTTTTTCTTCCCTCGGGGCACCAGTCTGCGAGTGTAAACACCCATGAATCACTAGCGTTAGAGGAGATGATCAGTCTACCGTCATTATCACCGGATAGTCATCATCAATCTTCTCCCACTCTTCGCTTCCCAGGAGTATTTCTGGTGGTGCTCCCACAGATATACAGTACATCTGTTCTGTTACCCATAGATGGGACACAGGACAGATTAGGTGGTATGATGGGCAGCATCAAAGCAGCAAAGACACTGGACTGATTTGACTGCAAGGAGCCCCTCCTTAATGTAGAGGTGGACTTATAAAATAGTTGTTTTAGGCTCTACTCAGTGCAAATTTCCACCTAACTTGGTCCATAAGACCCTAGTTGAAGAGAACTGCACAGGGAGTCAATACGTGCCAGAATTGTCACAATAATGTCAATTAAGTCAAGTAAAATGTCAATGCTGGAAATCTCAGCTCACTTCTTGACTGGAAGAGACATCATTACACACCCAACACACCCGTTTCACGCGTCACAGCAGGGAAGATGCAGCTGCAGCTATGAACCAACAATAAAATTGCCAGTGTTTGCTCATTAGTCACTGTAAATAATCTGTACCTGTCATTCATTTTATGAGCTGCAGCTGTGTCTACCCTGCCGTGGCACCTGCCATCCGATGCAAATTGAAGTATTATTTGCTGTCAGTAAAAGGCAAATGCAGCCTTTGACTTAGCGCATCTAGATATACCATGACTGGGAATCTTCACATGTATGTTACTTGTATGTATGTGAAGTTAAGTTTATTCTGTGTTCTTCAGGACTTTCATGGTGTGCATAATAACACATTTGTGTCAGTATAGTCTCGCTTTGCCAGACCTTCCTTCACAGCGCTGCGGACAAGGGTCTGGCGAGTCCACACAGCATTCCGGGATGGTTTATTGGCATTTCTTTAAACCAATCACAATCGTCTTGGGCGGTGCTAGGCAAAGGGAAAAGCCGTGGCGCCGCTACAAAATGGCCTCGGGAAGGAACTTGTTTTGGTGGAACACGAGTACGTTCAAAAGTTGTTTTATTTACCTTGCAGAGATCTGAGAAAAGGTTAACCATAGTCCTCATAAATCGACCGGAGTTTAAAACGCCAACACAAAGGAAGCCCAAGGCAACGGCTATCCTGCCTAAATGAGTGAAATTCGACGGAATTTCTGTCGGCAACGGAGCAATACCGGAAGTGGAACGTTGAGGATACAGACTAGTGTCAGTATAACCTGCTGCCTCCAAGTTGTGTCACAGGCCACTGACTCATCAGTGATTTCTGAAACTGTAACCTAATCACAGACTGAAATTCAACTCACTTTATAGTGATTCACTGTACCGACTGAACCAGGGGCTGTCTGGAGATGCACTTTTGTTTCATGACACAGGCCCCAGGTGTCACATAGCAAAAACAACACTGTAACCACTGGCTACAAGAGCTTGAGGTTCGATGACAAATGAGGAATGCCGCCTCTCACTATCTCTGCAAAGCTCCCAAGAAAACAAAACAGAGCTTTCCTCAGAACTGAGAGATTTATCAGATTAAAACAAAAAATCATGGGCAAATCTTATTTGGCGCTCTGTGGACAGCACATACCAATTAGGATTTGGCCGATCTTCACCTGATAAAATCCACTTTTGATTTAATAATGTAATTTAGGCAGTTTCAAAACAGAAATCACCCCAGAGCAGCACATTTCAGTTAATTATTTTTTATTTTCTTTAGAAAAAGAAACTATTATAACTTCATTTGGTTACTGTACAGTTTCTCTTCACATAGTCACTCAGTCTGATAACAGGTTGTGATTTCATGCTGGAACACCAAACACCCTCCTACTAACGCACACCACTAGGTACAACATGACAGTATACTGCTTTCTCTTTTTACGCTTTTGTGTTTTACATCCTCTGATATTCTGGACTGAATAGCAAATAGAAATCACTTCTATTAAAAAAAAAAAAAAAAAGTAGAAAATCCTGACAGATTCACTTGGGAAACGAGGGACGAGAGAATTAACTCTTTGAGCGATGTGGTCCATACAACGTGCACCTGACGTGTGTGTCTGTGTGTTTTGGACAGCACCATAATTCACTATAAATGTGTGAGTTTAAGAGGTTCCCTGGCCTACATGAGTCACGAGTGAGAGAAAAGAGAGAAAGAGATGGTGGGGGGGGGAGAGAGAGAATCTAGGTCAGATTGTGGAGCATGCAGACCCCCTTCCCAGACACACTCGTATACGCATTCTCTCGCTCTCAGTGGACTGAACTGCATGCATGTTCATCCATAGTTGGGACAGGGGACTGTAAGTGGAACACAGTTAATATAAGCTTAAGGGATGTATCAAGTTATGTCTCCCTGAGAAACACTTCTTTCTTCAGTACCATAAAAACCCGCCTTTGTCACTGGCCCATCCTGTCAACTCTTCTACACCTCCCTGTGAAATAAAAAAAAAAACCCATCTTGGCTCATATTAAACATACCGGTTTTAATTTTATCCCATGATCTATCTCACCTTGCACTATTGTTCCATTAGGATTAATGCACCACTGCCAACAACCACAGCAGCCAATTATGGGGCATGGGCAGGTGACATTCATACAAATTTAACTTTCCACAGCCAACTTTCTTTCATATATATATATATATATATATATATATATATATATATATATATATATATATATATATATATATATATATATATATATATATATATATATATATATATATATATCTCATCAGTTTTTGTGTGCCAGCCTCACATGGCAGGCTCAGTTTGTGAAGTACTGAGTGTGATGGTGACACCTTTGTGACAGTTCGAGCTACTGTCCTCCACCCCCCCATTATTTTCACTCAAATGGGGGAGTTGGGAAGCCAAGAGGACTGTAAATAGGTTGGCTAATGCCCTCTCTCCCACAGTAGCACCACAAAGCCAAAGCACACACACATACTGAGCTGACATGCAAGCACCAGGTATCAGGAAAGGTTTTATAAAAAAAAATAAAAAAAAATCATATTTCTTCACTACAGAATGCCAATCGCACATGATGCATGATTCTTTTTTTCTATTAAATTATGTTGGCTGAACAAATCTTTGCTTGCTGCTAACTAACGTGATAAGAGTAATATCTGTAGCCCTTTTCAAGTTTCACTCATACAATAAACACTTCCCAAGAAAGGGTGGCGCTCTTCGAGTGTTAGGAAAGAGTGTGAAGTGAGGCAAGTGACAGTGCAGGTGTGCTTGAGTCTGTTTTGCTTAATCACACCACTCACTTGAGGTTAAAAACATTTACTCATTTACGAAGCTGTCCACTCACACGAGGACGTTTTTATTAAGCATTTTCTAAATCAAACCTCATCAATGGCTGTATACAGAAACTACACAGCCGCTCAAGGAAATCCGCTGTATAAAAACATTTTTTTTTTTTTTTTTTAAGAGTGTTTCTTTTATTGTCTCTCTCTCACACTCTGTTCAGCTAATATTAAAAACCAGGAACTGGGGTGTCGACACCTCTCAGTAGGAAAACAAATAAAAGAACAACCAAACGAGTTTTAAAACCTAGTCTCCACTTTCTCCTGTACTCTGACTCCTCCTGAGGAGTGCAGAGGAGGAAGAAGTGGAAGAGAGGAGATACAGGACTCTCTCTCTAAGAGACAAGTTTAGGTAGGACCGTGCGAAGAGGTATGCCCTCCCCTGTATCTCCCATCATGTTGCTCCTCAGTTTGTTGTTGGCAGCTGTGGTGCCTAAGCCAGGCCCCCCTTTTGCCAGGATAGAAGGGAAGGAGGTGCTGTGATGCTCGGAGAGCCGTTTCACCGTGGCCCCTTGGCTCTTTTCGGTCCCCGGTAGGGGCTTAGGTAGGCGCCGATACAGCCAAGGGTGTCTGAGGGCCTGGCTAGGGGTGAGACGAGACGAGGGGTCCCAGTCCAAACACTTCTTTATGAAGTCAGTAAAGGTGGGGTCCTCGCAGCCCTTGAGCGCAGCACTCCACTCCTTGCTACCTGGCGGACCTCTCATCTTTCCACGGCGGGAGCGAGAACCTGTCAGCACAGTGGCACCAGTGGGCAGGGTGTTGGCTCCGCAGTAGCGAGGGTGGCCCTTAGAGTTGATGAAGTTCTTTGCCCTTTTGGCCTGCTCCAGGACCTTCTGCGGAGGCATGCCCAGCAGCTCCATGACACAGGCCAGCTGGTCACCCTCGTCCTCACCGGGGAACAGGGGGTAGCCAGTCAGCAGCTCAGCCAGTATGCAGCCGAAGCTCCACATATCGATAGGAAGGCCGTAACGTGAACCAAGGATCACCTCTGGAGCTCGATAGAAACGAGACTGAATGTAGGTGTACACCCGCTGGTGCTCAAAACAGCTGGAGCCAAAGTCAATCACCTGACAGAGACGAGAGAGGAAAGAATCAATGCAGTAAACCTGTTATAGGTCTTCGCAGGCCACCCATGAATGTGCCAGGTGTCTTACCTTGATGCCGCTGCGACCCTGCTGTTTGAGCAGGATGTTCTCCGGCTTGAGGTCACAGTGGATGATTCTGTGCCTGCTCAGGGCCTCCAGGCACTGCAAAATGGAGTGGGCAAACTTCCTGACCAGTGGCAGACTGAAGCCCTGGAACTTGTTGCGCTTGATAAGCTCATACAAGTTCATGCTCAGCAGCTCAAAGGTCATGCAGATGTGGTTGCGGAAGGTGAAGTTTTCAAGCATGTGCACAACATTCATCGTGCCATTACGATCCTGCTTGCGCAGGTGCTCCAGGATGCGGATCTCCTCCTGTGCCTGCCGGTGAAAACGCTTCTCGTTGCGCACCATTTTCAGAGCCAGGTGCTGCTGCAGTTTGTGGTCGTATACCTTAGCCACCTGGCCAAAGCTACCTTTACCGATGATCTGAAGAAGGCGAGAGAGAGGGAGATAAACATCAGAGAGAGACAAGATTGTTAGCTTTACAGGAACTCAACTGTGAAAGCCTACACTTCACAACATACAGTATGTGTCTGACCTTGAGGAACTCGTAGCGGTAAGCCACGTGATCATGGGCGACATTAATGTATCCACCCTGCTCATCATCGTAGCCACAGTTATTGTTGCCTCCAGCGACGGCAGCCCTCTTCTTGGCATTGGGTCCCACGAAGTAGATGTCTGGGTAGGAGTGGATCTCCGTCTGCTCTAGGCTGGTCAGTTGAGATCGGTACAGTCTCAGAGCTTGGTCAGGAGTGAGAGGGCCACACAGCTTCCCACTGTTCCCTCCATTCCCAACTCCGTGAGGGCCAGAGGATTCACTGGAGCCCTTACCGGATTCAGTGCTGCGGCAAACAAGCATGGTGGTGTTAAGCAGTGGTGTTCCTCCAACTTGTAAATGTGTTTTTGGCCACTTAACATGCTTTGAAATATGTTTTAGAATTATTTTGATGTATTCATGTGTGCATCTTTCTCACCTGTCTACACTGTGCTCCTTGGAGAGGCTGGAGACCGGGGCAGGTTTACTGGGCGTCTGACCTGTGGTCCCACTGTTCTGAGTGGTTGCTGTGGTTATGGCGTTGATCTTTCGGTTGTTGGTGGAGTCTTCATACAGATACTTGACCTTCAGATGGCCACCTCGCACAGTTACCTGATCCCTCATTACAGCCTTGTTACTGACAACCTATTAGAAGGAAAGTAGAGGGACAGACAGTCAGACAATGGACAAAAAGAAAGCTTCTGGAAAATGTATTTGGTAAACACTCCACTGTAGGTTTTTCAGTCTATGAACAGGGTGTACACGTTGTACTTCATTGTTTGGAAGACATGTAGTTTATTGCGTTGTATGAATGTATTCAATAGAGTGAAGAGAGGACCTCTCTGTTTTGTGTCCATCTACTGACTAGTGACACATTGTGCACAACAGGGGCTAACTGTAGCCTGCGAGACCTCAACTGAGAGGCAACTGAACATGGTCATGCACAAAATATATCTTTGTTGCCTGAATCATGTCAATATTTCAGATATAATAATATTTCAGATATATAGTAACATAAAGATAGGGTTAATGAGTCTTTCAGGCTCATTTTGCAAACAAAGAAGAGTGATGAGTATGTGCTAGTTAGCAGATCTAGCTCAGGTTTTGTTTGATACAGGCCTTAATATCAACAGCCAACTTCAGAGTCTCCAGCAGTGAGCCATTAGCAGAAATCAGCAGGTGAACCAGCACAACTGGATTTAGATCCAGTCTGGCAAGAAATTCAAAAGAGTAGCAGGTCCACCCCCACCCATAACTCATGCAAAATTACCCACATGCCCGCCTATTTGTTTGTTTGCTAGCTGTTACCAATTAGGTAAAAGGTATAAGCAATATATGGCTCAGCAATGCAATTATCTTTTAATGTATAAAGTCCCTCTTTTTAACTTCTTGAAAGGATTTGAATATTTTGATTGGTGGTCAATATGACTGAACAAAACAGCAATTAAG
Source organism: Sander vitreus (assembly GCF_031162955.1). Lineage (NCBI taxonomy): Eukaryota > Metazoa > Chordata > Actinopteri > Perciformes > Percidae > Sander > Sander vitreus. The sequence goes on along the minus strand of NC_135858.1, from coordinate 11,251,956 downwards.
TTCCAATTGAGCAACAGGGATGGTATTTGCATCTAGACTAAACCACTATACATTTTTTTTATGTCATTTTGAACATATTTGTCTTTGAAGGGTTAGAAGAGTTTCAGGAAAGCTCTAGCTCTCGCCTGCCAGTAAAACAACTTTGTTTAAGCAACCCGAGGAATGCATTCCTTCTCGCTCTCTGTCTCTCTCTTACCAGCGGAAAGAACCCTCCACAAGATTATGGAGCTCAAGGGAAATGACAGTCATTAAAGTTAGATTACACTCTTAAACTGTAGAAGCAGTGTGGCTGTTAATACACACTGACATAAACTCATCGTGGCCTTCCTATATACAGACACAGGAGAGCCATATTTACTGGGTCTGTCTAGCAGTCTCTCTTTCACATGAAACCCTTCTTATTTTAATGGCAGTGAGGGACTTCGGACCAAATGTTTTCTTTATCCCATTAGATTGCCATGTTGCCCTGCGGAGCTTCTGGCTTTGGCTTGTACACACAGCTGAGCAGATCAATGGCTGAAACCATGTCAGCTGATAAAGACAACACAACAAGGACAAGTACATTAAAAGTAGCCTAGCCGTTGACATGTTCCACTAAAAGAGGACTCAGCTCGGAGTGTGTTTGGGTTGTATGTTTGAGTCCTAAAATAGAGGTGGAATGCAGGATGGGTTTCCATACATGTAACCATATAGTCTTAACTTATTAAAAACAGCCCTGCTGCTGACCTAGGGTCCCATGCAGCTGTTGTCCCAAAGCTGTACCACAAACACAGTGAACGTCATTGATTGAGCCGCTTCACCCAGACACAATTGCTGGCCTTAAAAAGCAAAGCTTTCTACATGTGGAGCGTCATCAACTGTGATGGATTATTGATTGACAGGACAGGGGGCGCGATTACAAAAAAAAAAAAAAAAAAAAAAAAAAAAAAAGTTGATCAGTGCTGGAAATCAAAGCCACTGCGAGAGTGTGAATCTTCCTCAGCACCAAGAAATATGAGGGTGGAGAGTCCTCTGTGAGCAAATCTGCATGGTGCAACAGATGGAGAAGAGCTAATCTCTTTGCTGTCAGAGAAACGCCTAAGTATGCTTTTCCCCTTCTCTCAAGCACATATTCACAGAGCTGCACAACTCAACACATGAGCAAATCATGGTCAACTGATGTCTTATTAATGTTGTATTACGACCCAGAGCTAAGTGCTACTACAATTGATTTGTATTAGTTTGTCATTTTCTCTAAGAACAGGGATGACATCAGTTTATAACTTTAATAGAGCACAAGGCCAATCTGAGCACTGTAAAACACACTGAACTGGGTCAAGCCACTGTCACATTCAACAGAGGGTATTACCTCTGTGAGCGTGACAGAAAATACAAAGGACGAAACACAAGGCTAGAGTAGAAAAGTAGGCCTAAACTCTGTGCAAGCAACACTGATAGGCGGATTACACGAGATAGAAGAGGGGGGGGGGGGGGTGAGAATGTTGATATTTTGTTTGTGGGTCACATTTTCAAGCCCAATAAATCTTTACAATATATCAAATCAGCCTTTTTCCTGTGCTAGTGTAGAGTATTATTGATTGATGTATATTTTCTGCCAAAGGGGATTTTCAGAGAGGCAAACCAGGGTCCAAAATTTACTTTTTGGTCTATCCGTCAATGTCGGGTAAACTGAAAAAAATGTTTCAGCCAAAATATGTTTCAACCGGCCATAAAACTGCATACGATCATGTTAAAAACATTCCAGCTCATTGGCCTTTTAATGACAGCAGTACATTAAAAGGCCAATCTCTCCCCACCCCCTTATCTGTGGAATGCCACTTCATGGTAAATCTTCTTTTAACCGTACTTGCACCGTGCTGTTAATTTTTTCTTTTAATGCTAGGATAATCTACTCCGACAATGTGCCATCACATACTTGCAGACTCTCTTTGCAGTTGGCACAAAACTCTTCTCTGTGGTACCCGACCAGTACCACTAGTGTTTGAGCCAGGTAGTGAGCTAGACAAAGTAAGTGCAACTCCCTATGGTGGACAGCAAGGCTCAATCAATTATTAATAATCATACGTTGCATGCGGCCACCAGTGTGCAGAGTTGAAGCAAAACAAAACGTGGTCAATCAACTTAGGTGTTGTAGTGATGAGTTTGTAGTGAAGCAGGCCTATTTCAGCAACCCGCCAAAGGTTACGGACCTCATTTATTCACCAAAGTAAAAATGTATCTGCATTTGGTGAGTGGCAGGTGCTAATTTTGGACCCTGAGGCAAACATAGCTGAAAGGTACCCCCCTAGGACATTTTTTACTTTCTTCTACTTCTTTCGATACCCATCATGTGAATGGAAGCATCTCGGCACGCTGAACTGCCAACTCTGTCAAATAGACCACGCTCTGCTTCACCACACCGCAGACTGTATAGGTTGTAGCTGCTGCGCTAGTGGGCTAATCACACGTCGCATTAAAATCAAAGAACACTTGCGGCGATTGGCTACAAGCAAAACCATACAAATAATATTTTTTGTGTAGACCTGGGTACCAAAAGGATCAAATGCAGGTATTGTTTGACTGGAGAAGTTTTGATACTACTTGGTACTGGGTTATATCGGTCGATACCTTAAAGATATCGAGTACCGATACGCAGCCCTAAACCCCATTATAATGCATGACTACACTGCTTGTTTGAGATTAGTTCTTCTGTCAAATGTCCAAGCAGATGCAGTTATGTATCAAGCAAATGGAGACAATACAGTATGTCAAAATACTGTGCTTTGGTAAATTTGCATCCTGTGAAATGCACTGTTTTACACATATAAACTACAAAAGTTCACAAGGCTGGTAATTGCTGTTGGATCTCTGCATTTACTTTGGCAGCAGACACAAAATGGCTACTTCACTTCAGCTGATCTGACTTGGTCATGCAACACACTTGTATCCTCTCAGGCAGTCAATCAATAGTACTTAAATGATCATGTTATAAACACTGAAGGGTATACAATCTTGACTGAATTACACCGGTTGGAGATAAACCTGCAAATCAGGACTGAAGGAAGGGTTAGGTTTAGGAAAGGAGGGGTGCAAATGCATTGGTTTGGAACATGGATGAGTGGGGAAAACCTCTCTCAGGAACAGGACGTCTAGAGACAGAGTGTGCTCCAGAACAGCAAATAGAGCTTTGTGCATATGGGTGTGTTTGTGTATGTACTTACTGTGTGTTTGGGCATAGGGGGCAGCCCAGACGGACTGTTTGTATCCGCTTCGTCTTTAAGGATGTGGTCTGTCCTCATGTACGAGTCGTAAAGACCATCACCATGGCGTGCTGAATGAATAGAGTGGAACAAATGAATCAGTGTGATAACGTGGACTCATCGAATCTGCAAGACAGACACACTCCGGGATAATGGCTGAGGGTGACGTTCAGAGGCAACGTCTACAGAATGCAAAATCTAATGCCCACAGGGGCAGACAATCCTTTGTTTGTTCAAACCAGGCAAAGTCCAGTTGATTATTTCGTCAATCAACCTACCAGTTCCAATGACCTTGATACTAAAACAAATGATTTGGTATGGCCCAACATATCCTGAGGGCTAACCTCAGCAGGACAGCCGCACAACACTGGTCTCTGTAGATCAGTGGAGATGCACATTGTCTGCCAAAACATCCTAACCCACATTTACTGTGAAAAGGCCATTATTAGCAGATACATCCATTGCATCTATTGTGTCCAATACATTGTATCCAATGCCAGAGCTCCAACCTGACCAGCTTAGATAGGGCTTAGGGTCCCAGATCGCTAGCGCTGCAAGTGGTATTATTGGCCTAATGGGGGTAACAGATGCCTCTGTGACGACAGCATCTTTCCGTCTGCCCATCTGTCCATTCAGATCGAGTCAGTAGTGCGCACACCAGGTGTGCTCAGAAATAGAGCCCACATGGAAGGATGCGGGTGCTGTGTGTGTGTGTGTGTGTTCTCAACTCTGTGGCATCAAGCCAAACACCTAATGTGAGATGACACAGCCAGAGTAGATGTATGAGGGGCGCATTTAGGACTGTAGGAGGAAGCCAGTTACTCAAATGACAAACCTCCATCAGCCGGCTGTTCATCTCAACAGTCCACAAGTTGCCACTGCAATAGAAGTATTATTCTCTGCTGGCCTGAAATAAATGCTGAGCAGCCTGTTAGCATGAGCCATTCAGAGAGCTATTGTGTTGTGTTAGCTCATTAGCAAAAGTCCAAAACGGTGGCAGGTTTGGTGTTCTCTCTGACTAGCCCTTGAGAGTGTTGTAACCATGTGCAGGTGCGTCAGAGACCATGTCCCTTGCGTTAGCTTGTCAACAGACAAGCTCCAGGACAGATTAGACCTGCTGCCTGGATACAGATGCATTACACCTGCACAGCGGGCAGCAAACAGAGGCATTAGGACTCCACACAATATTAGGCAAGCACAGGCCTCATTAGCCCTCTGCAAACTCCTAATTACTCAGTGGGGGCTCAGCACTTTCTGTAAACTAAGCATCTGACTTTGTTGCCCAAGCAAACTTTCTCAGGAAAAAAATAATATAATCAAATAGTGCCCAAACTTTTATGTAACCAAACATCCAGCCTACTATGTCTAGCTGGCATTCAGCTCTCCACACTGTAAAAAACCCAACATACATAAGATCATGTGTCATAAAACGTGGTGGGGTAAAGACACAGCTTTTTGTCCTCCTCATCCTTATATTTTCTAGTATACCAATTCAAAAATGGCTACTGCCCCGAACACAAAAGGAAAACAAAGATAAGGTCAGTGCCCATATACATATAAAACAATAGCCTTGCCCAACGGATGTGCATTGCTGGGATAAAGACTGATGTCGCGATGTCCCTCCCCTCTCGCTAAAACCCCGCAGTGGGACTTAGCGCTGCCAAGGATGGTTGTCATTGGTCTAAAGAAATACAAACCAGACAGAGCGTTTTCCCCTATCCCAGAAGAGATAGGTGGTGTAGCCAAACATATCTCCACAGCACTGAGCTAGTTCAGGTAATGTGATACTTCTAAAACAATAACGATGGCAGTCATGGACACAAATTACAAAACAGTTGTTTTAAAAAAAGTAGCCGACATAAATATCAAGGCTTATCAAACGTTGATAAGACAATCCATGCTTACGAACAAGACGTAAAAACAGCAGAGAGCTTCCTAGTTTGTCTTTCAAAACATGCACAGACAGAAGTCTCGTGATCGATATAGAGTTGCAAAGCAAAAGAAAACATGTTTACAACCCGCGTCTTGTGAAATGCCCACGACAGCTACATATGTCCGTTCTCCACAGAATGACACAACGTGACATTTAAACCCCGGGAGCCAAGGAAAAAATGTCATCAAAGCAATTTTAGGCACATGTATTTCTGTAACGTCAAATGCCAACAAGAAACTAACGCCACGCTGGCAGCTAGAGTGTGTTTTACTTTAATCTGCATTAAACAAAATCAATATGTCAAATGACAACATTTAGGAAACAAATGTAAGTTACTGACAAAGACTGCAACACGTTGTTGTGGTTACCTGTTGCTATTGGGCCCTCTGGTTTTCTGCTTATTATCATCATGATTGCAATTAATATGTGATGCCAGCATCCGAAGTGACGAAAAAATATCCCGAATAAAAAAAAGTGGAAAACAAAGATTCAAACTAGAGTCACGTAGCAAACCTAACAGCATTAACGTTAATGACTTTGCCGTGGATCAGTAACGTTAGTGTTTGCTAATATATCCAAGAGTCCTTGAGTTGTGCTTCCGAAGTTAACGTTTACTCAAGTTATTTTTCCTTGGGGATAGCTAACTTTCGTCTTGACTTTAACTGTAATTTATCCTTTTTTTAATTTTTTTTTTAAATTAAAACCACAGAGTGTGTATTCAGCGTGCTGCTCGCGCCCTGGCTAACATTAGCCTTGGCTGCAGTTTGAAAAACCTGAGCAGGCAGTGGGGGTCGTTTCCCTTGCTTGCTAGCCAGCTAGCTCGCACAGCCACAAAAACACTCGCCCGCCCGACAGCCGCTCCCTCTGTTAAAAATAGTTTGAGTCCAAATGTTACAGCTTGGTGGTCTGACCCGTGTGCCCCTCGCCTTTCTCTGTCGGTACAGTGAGTCGATCCAGAGCACCATTCCCGTGCTTATTCCCGGTTAGCTGACTTTGTAGTTAGCAAGCTGCAATGCTACCACTCGGTGAACCCCCACGATATTGTCCTCCTTCTGGATAGCTTGGGGCCGCTTCGCTCGTCTTCGGGGATGGCTAGCCAAAATAGGCTAGCTCGCTAGCGGTAGCCCCATGTGAACTGCAGAAATAAACGGAGCATCGCCTTCGCAGAAAAGCTTCACCTGTACTCTGTGCAATAAAAGCGGCACTGTTTAATCCGTCTTCTCTGCAGTAGGAGAATCTTATTCGACGCAGCTGTGTGTGTGTTGTTGCTAAGGGCGTCTTCAGTGAGCCCGGAGTCAGCAGGCAAACAGAGGGAGGGAACAGGGCGGTGCTTAGCGAGCATCCAGACAGTGAGCAGAAGGGCGCCCCGCAGCGTCCACCTGGAGCTCTGCATAGGAGCCAATGTGAGTGTGCTCAAGCAATACACTAAAATGTGCGCTATCAACAGCCAGTAGTATAAACGGTTAAGGTGAATACCAGATTTTCTGGCTGTTGAGTCATTCAAGTCAAGTCATTAAAGGGTCAAAAGTATCATTTGTATGTTGAGCAAGCATTTTTTTTAAATGGTTATTTGCCATTTGTTAATACATTCTCTACAAAATGCCTACACTACAGTAGCATACCATTTGTATACATCAAAATGTATGTGTCGTGCCAGTTATTTTACAGATGCATGTTTGAGACGTAAGGGGAAAAGTAGAGTTGAAACAATTACTGTAGGCTGAGCTAAAATGGCAAAAAAAAATCACTGGTTCTGACATGTTGGAAGTAGTTGGTGGTTTTCTTAGTTGTCTTTGACAGTGTCAGTCAGACGAAACAGGCAATTGTCAGACATCAGCTTGGCCTTTTCCTTGGGCATCTTTAACTTTTTTTCACTTTTTATAGACCAAACAACATATTGATAAATAATGAACAGATACATTGATAATGAAACCACCAGTTGCAGACCAAGAGCTAAGAAGACCTTTCCTCAGGTGAACACAGTGCTGTTGGTCATTTACTTTGCGTAACCTGTCAGGAAAGCTGAACCGTGGACTGAAACTGGAGAGGGTATGGAGAGCTACAGGGCTAGATATAATTAGGGGCAGGGCAGAGGACAGACGAAGTGAGACCGGGCAGGCATGAGAAGGGGAGCAGGCTAAATTCAGACAGTGATACATGCTGGGCAGAGGGTGATGCTAATCGTAGCTCTTTCTCAGAGGTGAGAAGATGTGTCTGTCTATATTTGCTGCCATAAATAAGCATAGTGACACAGTTTTAGGTGGCCCTCTGGGCAGCAGCCAGCCCTTAAGGCCAGCTTGGCTGTGTTGATTATTCTTAGCTGGTGGTGTATAGAGAAAGTAGAGTGACAATGGCTATAAATTGATCTGCTTATTGCACTTTCCTCAGGGTGTAAGTGTGTGGATGAAGAGGCACTCTAATCACAGGCAGTGCATTTAAAACCACAGCAAGAGATGGTACCAGGTGCAAATCTATCTATATGTCCTTGTGGGGGTTGTGTTTTCTGGCTGTATTTGGTAGCCTGTAACAGACACCAACACCTGTAGGTTTATTGGTCCGACACCTCATTTTCAATGCCCTTTGAAAATAGAGCAGGGAAAGTATTGTGTAAAATTGAGTGCAAATGCTTAATGTTTTATCATGTCAAGCATATCAGAACATGTAAAATAAAATCACATGTGCATCTCTGCAAATTCACACAGCCTACATTCTGCATGTTAAAATGGCACTTGCAGTGTAAATGAGGTACTGCCACCTGCTGGTGATTTGAAAGCAATACAAGCTAGCGCTTGAAGAAAACGTGAAATGAAAAGCTCAACACTTTCTACTTGGGGCATGTCTGGACAGCACATTCTGCTCAAATCATTGAACAAATACATGGTGCATTTAGTGTCTCTCTTAAGAAATATGAAAAAATAAATAAATAAATCTAACCCGCAGGCACTAAAATTCTGAATTTGCTGTCTACAATATGACAATGACGTGCACATAATAGCAGTATCGTAGCAAATTATTGACTCCTTTGCAACAATTCTCAGTACATTGGTTGGTTGGAATCAGTGTCAAGCTCAAGGACACTTTTGCTGGACAGACCAACATGAAGAAGTGAAACTAGTGTAAGTTCTCTGTCTTTTTTTGTAACCCAATCCTGTAACTAAGAAAAATGCCTTTTCAATCAAGGTAAGTGAGAGGATTCTCTTTGGGATTTCTGTTCAGTCTGTCTCTGTGTGATGGCGCCCCATGGTTCATGACTTTCTAATATTTTATGTGGTGTGATAAAGGTCTACATAATGTGCTTTTAGGGTTGAAGACCCATACACAGAGAACCATTTGGGGCCTTGTCACATAGAGACAGACTGAACATACAGAAACTTAAAATGCAGAAGAGTAATGTTTTATACTGCTGAATGACCTTCAGTGAAACTATGTCAAGAGGATATGAGAACATTTCAATAAAGGGATGACCTTTTTATTTCATTGTGATGTTCTGTACAGTTCTGCTATAATTATACACACCTTTTCAAATTAAACAAAATAAATTGCAAAAAAAGCATTAAGTCTCAACATCCTTGACATTATTTCGTATGGATGAGGTGCACCATGAAATAAATAACACTCACCACACTCACCACACACACACGCACCCACACAGAGGTTTTTTTTTGGAAAGACAAATGTGTTAAGGGTAGGGGAAAGAAAGAAAAATGACACCACCCAAGAAACACAGATTTTTGCACACATGCAAAAGCACCCACACATACACTCAGGCACCTGTGTGCTGAAACACACCTTACATAGATCCACAGGGGCACAAGAAACAAAAGGCACTGCCAGCAGGAACAGCTTGGGCTTTGGGTGGTGGCGTTAAAAAAAAGAAGAGGTTTGGGTTTGCTGAGAAGCATGTGCTTATGGACGACGAGCCTCATTTATCTCAGGGTGTATGGGAAATGTTTACAGTAAATGCTTTGGTTAAATGCATTCATTTTATAATGCATGCTTGTCAAATGTCTTTTCCAAAACAACCTAATTTGCAGTTATAATGTGTTATATTACATGTGCACTCAATGAATGTTTTAATAGTTGAAAAGTGAGGGCCAATGAGGGAGCGCTGATGACACATACACACACTTATTATAAAACACAATTCACATTGTGAACACACACACACACACACACACAATAACAACAAAGTTTAACCTTGTCACTTTTTTTCCAGTGTCTACATAATACATATGCATTGCAAACACGTCATTGGTACATCATAGCCATTATCATTCATTTTATATATTTTTTGTTTTTTTTTGGGTGGAAGATGGGAAGTTGAAAAGAGAAGCAGAAATGCATGCCCAGCCCCAGAGTTGTGGGCTATTCAGTGACCTGCATCCAAATGTGCAAAAACAGAAGCTGGTTTAATTTTTTACATACACCACCTTTATTTAGATAAACTTCCTAATGTCTCTCATCCATTTAAAATCTTCTGTCCCTCTAAGCTTTGGTGGGAAAAAAAACTCTGACATTCAAATGCAACCCATATAATAACAGTGTAAAATCACTTTTACAATAAAGTGTAAAATCTTGAAAAGTATGTGGATTGCCTTGCTCAGCAGGTCAAGCAAGGTTGGATCAGGATTTAGGGAGGAAAAATGAAATCACAGTTATCTGAGAGGAGTTTAGGTTTGTGGATCGGTAACTGGGTTGGTTTGAAGACCTTTCTGTCAGCGAAGCTTCTGACAGCAGCTTTTCACATGACATTAAAGTAGGAAAATAAAATGATAGCAACAAATAAAAAAACGCTGAGATTTTAGACAAAGTGGGCTAAAAATGGGGTGTTGTAGGGTGGAATTCGGTTCCTTTTCCTCCTTTGCTCAACGCATGGTCCCTGAGAAAAAACAGAGAATGGCGAGACCCATTCTCTGATCATTTTCTTATCTTTCCTTTCTTCTTGTTCTAGCATCCAAAGCAAAACAGCCCTGACCCCAAACAACTCTCTCACAAATCCACAAAATAATACATCTGGTGATAACTCTATACATCAATTCCAAGAAAAATAAAATAAAAACAACACTCAATATGATTGTCCTTCCATCAAAAAGTTATCATGCCTTCTGTGTAACTTCTAACTCTATGTGTAGGGGGATGAGCTGAGAGAGACTCATGCATAAGTAACACTTGCAGTAGCAGCAGCAGCAGCAGTAGTAGCAGAAGAAGAGGGTATCTTTAAAAACACTAATGATTCATATCAGTCCCAAATGAGATCTCAAGTCGGAGTTTCAGATCTTGTGTTGCTCTGATCCTTCTGTGTGTGTCCTTGGCAATGAAAACACTGCTTATCCAACCAGCTATCAGACAACACACCCCTGTAGCCTTTCATGTCGCTTTCAACCCCTGATTCTCTCCTCGGGGAGTAGATGTGTGGATGGTTAGGGGGGGGGGGGCTTGTATGCGTCCTGAGAAAGGGTATGCATCTATGTGTGAATGTACTGTATGTTTGGGTGTATGTGTGGAGGGCGGAGATTCAGCAGCTCTGGCTCCAGTCTCTGAATAGATCACGGGTCTTGAGGGGTCAGCGTTTAGAGGGTCAGTCTGTCCCTGGGTTGAGGTCGTAAGGTAACAGGTGAAGGGGTCAGGGGTCATGTTGTTGTAGGGCCTGTTGTAGTTTCTGTCGGTACACAGTGTATTTTTGCTCCACTGCCCGTACGCGCTCCGCCTCCTCTTTCCCCAGGATTACCAGGAAGTTTTGTAGCTCAGGGACAGAGAATGCATGCCACTGTCAGAGAATGAGAGAAACAGATTATAATACCACTGCAGAAAGTTAGTTTTTGCTACTAGCCATCTATGAATGTCTATCAAAAAGGAATATTGCCTCAGCAGCCTGCACAATTCCCCTTTCATGCCAAATAAAGCATGTAAAAATTGTGAGAAAAATTGATACCACACAATGTGTGTGTGTGTGTGTGTGTGTGTGTGTGTGTGTGTGTGTGTGTGTGTGTGTGTGTGTGTGTGTGTGTGTGTGTGTGTGTGTTTTCTTACCTCCACCTCTCCAGTCTCATTTTCCTTAAGGACAAAGCTGAGCTGCTCTGGGTCAGGCCCTGCTATCAACCTCAGAAGAAGAGGACGCTCACACAGAGGAAGCTTCTGGAACAGATCTGGAGGGGAGATCAGAAAAACATCATTATTGCTGTCTATTACACACATTTTCTGCAAATTAGCAAATAACCAGGTGTCTTTTCCTCACCCTGTCCATCGCGGTGCGTCTGTCTGTACAATGCAAACTTGCGGGGATTGTCCAACACCATGAACTTCTTCAGCAAACCTTGGATGACCTCTCTGGTGGTGGTCAGAGAGCTAATGTGGATCTGCTTGACACAGTCGCACGGTAGGTAGAAGGATGTTCTCTTTTGGCTCTGTCCAAAGTCCGTCCCTTCCTGGCACTCTGACAGTGCTTGAGTACGGCCAGCCGTCTGCCTGGATGCTCCCTCTGAGTCCGCCGCCTCCACAGCGGGGACTGTGACTGGTCGACTGAGCCTCAGGTGGACCTTAATGAAGCCTGTGTAGGATCCGTCTGAAGCCTAGAACACACAGAGAGAAACAAGGAGACAGTTAGAGAGTGAAGGCACATTTCAGTGTGCGTATGCACACTATTAGCTGGGAAGAAGTACTGTATGTGGTTCTTTAAAGTTTAACATTTTGTGAAATACAGTTATTCGCTTCCCTGCTGAGAGTTAGATGAAAAGGTTGATACCACTCTTATGCCCGTATGGTAAATATAAAGCTACTGCCAGCAACCGGTTAGCTAAGCTTAGCTTAGCATAAAGACTGAAAAAACGGGGTTAAAAAAGCTAGCCTGGCTCTGTCTAAAGTTAACAAATTAAACAAATCAGATTCAATGTGTTGATTAGTGAGCTTTAGAGTCACTGGTATAGGAGGATTTTGTTACCTTCAGACAGAGTCCGACTAGCTGTTTCCACCTGTTTCAGTTTTTATGCTAAGCTAAGCTAAGCTAAGCTAACCTGCATGAGACATGAGAGTGGTATCGATCTTCTCATCTAACACTCGGCAAGAAAGAGTATAAGCATATTTCCTAAAATGTCAAACTATTCCTTTAAAGTCAACGTGGAAACCACCCCTGTAACCTTTGCCGATTTCCAAGTTAAAAAACAACATTTTAGTTTCTTCTAATCATTTTTTTTTTTTTTTTTGATGAAACCATGCATCTTTAATGGTCACTTCACTGCACATCATTTAGTGAGGGGGGGGGGGGGGGTCTAATCAATACCACACTCCTCTTATCTGTTTCACACTGATACACTACTTTTGTTCTTTCTTTTATACTAGTACAGTACTAGTTGAAAATGAGGTTCCTGTTTGGAACGGGCCGATTGTTTGGCCTGTGGTATTGCTGCTTGTAGAATTCTCCAAAACCAAATTGTACCCCCAAAAAAGGACCCCAAACCACTTAATACGCAACTCCACTGTATAGCCTACTACTGACTTACAGTGTAGCCTACTTTTACGTCAGAGGAAGACATTGTACTACTGTATTTACCTGACAGAGAATGTGGCAGATTCAGAATTTAATCACAAAATACCACAATGAAATTGTGGAGTAATCAGACAGTAGCCTCATGGACTCATGGCAGTGTGCTACCCACCCGGCCCGTTATGGGAGCTAATCAGCACCTATCTGGGTTAATCAACCACCAGAACTGGACTGTTTGTTTGTTTGTTTGTTTGTTTGTTTGTGTATATATATATATATATATATATATACTGTTCGGTGTGTTTTCCGTGCCGTCGTCCATTGGAGGGGCCGTCGGCCTTCATTTGGGCCGATTTGACATGTTGAATCGGAAGGCGGGCAGTCGGACTCAATGGCCAATCTGATTGGTGGAGCGCTAACCCGGAAATGACAAGCAGGATGAGCCTGACTAACGCCTCTCAAAATCTGATGAAAATCTTTTAAACTGACCTTTGTCGATCTGAAATGAAGACAGATTCAGCAACTGCATGGCCTATTTCTCGCTTAAAATGTTTTCAGAAACACGTTTCGGTGAACTATCTTCGTAAAATATGAGATCGTATTCTGAACGAAGCCGCCATTATGGCCGGTTGTAAAATGTAGTAAAATGTAATGCAATGTAAAAGGTAGCAGCCAGACCCACGTGACATGTTCGTCCAATCAGCTGCCGGTTTTAATTTTTTGGGCGACAAGACTAGATTAGCGCTGCCTGCTGTTATGGAGACCTATTACGAATGTACGCTCAAGTCGGCGTCGCTTCAGTGTGTTCCGAGGCACTTTTTGGACCTCGGGGAGCCGACTGGTCAGTCTGACTGCCTTTTCTGCCAACGGTTGGCCATCGGGTTGGTGTGTCAGGAGCTTAAAGCGTTCTGCATGTGGCGACTGCATGTGACGTGCAGGTTACCTTCCCCCCAAACACGCCCCCAAACACGGACACACATACATACATACATACATACATACATACATACATACGTCTCGCTTTATTAGATAGATCATCTTTTTTAACATCCTGTATCAGCTCAATTTTCTGTTTCTATTTAAGGAAGTTCTAAAAAAAAAAAAAATCTAGTTTCATTGTTAGTTTGACATTATACAGTACAGTACATTCACCAGCTACAACACATGTTCAAAACTCACCAGTTTCATGCCAGTTTCAGAGACTTGAGCGTTATACTCTTCTATCCTTGTCCGCACCTCTTCTTCTGACAGGTCCTTTGTTCCTCTTCCATCTTCTTCCTTTGCTTCTTTCTGCTGTAAGGCAGAGAGAGAAGTATTCAAACATCTGGTAGTAGTTTTATTTTATTTTAACCAGAAGATGGTGCTGCTTCCTCCACAAGTCCTGTAAAAAACTTAAGCTTTGCTTAAGTTTATGAAAAGATATCTGTATATACCAGAATCAAAAGAAACCCTTACACCCTGCAAACCTTTAACAAAAATAAAAAAGTGGACTGACTGACTTGCAGCAATATCAGGCGTCATAGTTGGTTGAAAACAAGACTAAACATAATCTAGGCTGGTTCCTGCACTACTTGTGACAACAGCTCCTTCTCCTATCCTCCATCTTTATCAACCTCAGGAGGAAAAGCTGCTTCTCTGACTGAAGCTGATGGGGGATTTTTATAGACACTACACTGTCTCTTCCTCCTCAGCGTGGCTACACAACTCCACAGCTCTACACGGGGACAGGAAATGTTGTGAATGGAGCAAATCACGCATTTAGTATTACAGCACGAGAATATTGACAGCGCTGCCTCCCTTTAACTCTTACTCATTTCCCTCTGTGACTAGGAATGAGAAAAAGAGAGAGTGAGGGAAGAAGCGATGAAAAGACGGACAACAGGGGGTGGTGGGGGGGGGGCGAAAAGGGGGATGCAGTGAAAGAAGCGAGCAAGGATTGATGAAAGAGTGGCTGCTGAACCAGCCTTAGCAACACAGAGTTTGACTGGGTTATTTATAGTACAGTGGGTTGCATCCTCTCTATCTTACAATAGCATTGTTTTCCTCCTCTTGTTCGTTTGCATTTTCTGGGGCAGAGAGAGAGGGAGAGACAGTGTGTGTTTGTGAGAGAGAAAATGCAGGGCAGAAATCATTTCTGTAGGGGAGTCCTTGGGTTGTGTGATGAAGTCACAGTTTCATTCAACACTGGTGCAGTGTGCAAGTGTGTCTCTGTGTGTGCACACATAGACTGATGCACCTTGTGGTAATAAATTACACACACACAAACACAACACAACACAAAGTGTAGCTTAGGTCCTCCAGGCTGATGGTCAGCAAAAAGAGGTGGTAACATTATAACATTCAAAATGCCAAGGCTGATGTTTAGAGCTAGATGCCAGGACAGAACTGTGTGTGTGTCCATTTGTGGATTGGATGGATTGAAACAGCGAGAACAGGGGGACCTTTGATTTGGCAAACCACATTGTATGTTCTTTTTGTTGCTGCTTTTATCTCTTGCACTCTCATCATCAGCAACTCCTCTAGTCTGTGCAATGATGGTCCTTCTATCATGGTAAATGTCCATTTTGAAGTGAAACAGCAGTGAAAGCAGCTGATGCTATTACGTTCAAAGCATGTCACAAATTAAACGATTGAAATCTCCTTATTAGGACACAAGCACATTTCAATATTAAGAGCCCTGGTTGTATCTCCTGAGAGTCATGAATATACTGTATAATCAAAATCCATACATTTAATAAAACTCTGGTGCATAAACATTAAGTGTGTATGGCAAAATCTGGGGTTAAGAAAATAATCTGAGGGGTATGGAGTAGTTGACTCAGTCTTAGACTTAGTCTAAGGCAACAAAGTAAAAAGAACCTTGCAGGAATTCCTGCGTTTGTATGCAAGTTTCTAAATGTAACAGAGGTGGTGCCCTGCCCTCCCTTTCTGCATACCAGTGAGAGTGGTCAGGGGACAATAGAGCAGGACAATGGAGCAGTTTCCGCCCCTGAGTTCCAAAAAGTCCTGCGACATTGCCCCGCTTGGACCAGGTCACAAGGGAGCCAATGACCAGCAAGACACAGAAACAGAAACCGAGAGAGAGATGTGACACCGAACAGACTTGTACAGTCTGCACTGTGTTATCAGGAAAACACCTACATTTTGATTACTACTGTAGCACCTCGAAATATATATATATTCCCAACAATTATAACTCGTTAGTACATAAATTCTTAATCTTCACTCAACATGCACGGTGCTAAGCATGGAGCGTCCGGGCAAACAATGTACCTGATGACACAAGTGATCAAATACGTATGTTCTCTTTTCCGAAAGAATATGACAACTAAAGGTCAATTTTACCCAGATAACATTAGCTTCTGGCACTAAGTGTTCCTTCAGAATGATTGGTCACTGTCTGATAACAACAATATTACAGGTGACAGGTCCAAGCCAGTTAATCCAGTTTAATGCTGTGATTCAGATAGATGTGAAGCAGCTTAAGTGTGTAACATATCTAGGACTGTTACATAAGGGTCACACACACATATGTACACATGCCATGCAGATACATACCCACACCCCTCAGGCTGACATGAGTAAGTGTTTGATGTTCTTACTCTGATGAGATCAGACAAGAGAGGTCATATGACTGCTTGAAATGTTGCTGCAACATAGTCAGTATTAAACCATGTGCCAAACCTGGTTGTCTGTCTAACCTGACCACCCTTTTGTTAGCTTCAACTTACTCTTGACTTTGCACGTGTGTGTGTGTGTGTGTGTGTGTGTGTGTGTGTGTGTGTGTGTGTGTGTGTGTGTGTGTGTGTGTGTGTGTGTGGACATCATGAGGTCACACTCAGGTAACACTAGACTCTAGGATCAATTACAACTGGCCAAGATTAAGGACATGGCAAGCGCTGTCAGAACTAAACTAACAATACAAAAAATGTGGACAGAATTCAACGACAACTCACAAACATGCGCACGCGCTGTTAGCGCAACACTTTTAATGGGTCAATTATCGAGGAGAACACACACGCCGATTCTATTTCACAGCTCAGAGACCGCTGTGTGCCAACACCCAGCAGTACACACACACTTACACATACAAGTATGTGCTCTCACACACAGTAAAGTTTCTGTGTTCAGCAGCAGTATTTCGATGTTTGCTAAACTAACTACTTTTTATAGTATTGTAATATAAAGCTATGCATTATGTTTTAAAGTTTATAGTATATGATTTGTATTTACAGTCTTTATCTGTGATGCAACTAACTACTCCCTCAAAAACTGCAACGGAGTAAGATAAAATATAGTGGAGTGTGGGCGACCTCTAGCTCACCCAGTAGAGCATGCAATAATAAATAGAAATACTCATTAGGTACCAGTACTTTAAAACTGTACTTAATACCGTACAGTTTTATAATAACTACTGTATTAAGCCCACCTCTACACACTTAGTTTCCTACCAACGTTGCTAGATGTGTGCAGTGTACGCACGCACGCACGCACATTAAAGCTAGCTGGCTGGCTAATCTGAAGCAAAAGGCTCAGCTCTGGAATTAATTCATAAAGAAAAGAGGACATGAACTCCCCTTCCACTGTTTTGATGAATGTAAGTATCTCCCTGTGTGTCTGTGTACATAAATGCACACATACATGGATGATGACTTAACACAGTGACACATTTTAACATCTTCATACACAAAATGTGTAATCATTTCTCTATTCACAGGATGCCACACAGATCGTTGCATTATCTCCTTTTCATATTCAAACACAGTAACAAAACACACTTTTACTGCATGGCTACTTGTAATGCTCTACAAGAGGATGCAATTCAAGAACAATTCCCTCCTCTGTTCTAAAGCCGTGCTGCTATACTATATGTCAAACCATTTTTCTTTGGCTGCATAGTGCAGAAGAAATACGGCACCATCAGCAGGTAGCTTCTGTGCCGGCAGCCCAGACAAGCTAACCCCAATACCCTTCTGTCTCAGCATGGCAGCAACCCTAAGTCCACACGCTGACAACACAGCTGGTCAATTATTCAGAGATTATACCTTCTCCAAGTCAGACACCAAAGGCACTGCCAAGACAAGGACAGCAAGACAAAGGCTGAGCATGTTTTACATAAATGTAAATGTCTGTGTAGTTTCAATATTTTTTAACTCTTTAACTCTTTCTTTTCCTATAGAAAATAATTAAATCACCTTCTGTTCATCTTGGGACAAGCCCCAACAACAAACGAGCAGCACCTAACACCCTGCAGTGTGAATAATACTGTATATACCAGAGTTACAGTATCTGCCAATTATGCATGAAGTAATAGAATGTACAATAGACCAAAACCAAATCTCAGAAGTGTGTGCCAACAAGAACCACAAGTTGCTATGGTAACTAGGATAATGGTTTGCTACAGTGAAGTAGTTCCCCCCCCCACACACACACACACACACACACACACACACACACACACACACACTCTAGAGCTAAAGTATCAGCTGTGTTTCTACGGAAACCTCTCCCACGCAAAGTAGAGAAGAAGCCTTTATGGAATCTGTAGGTTAACATCATTAACTCTCTGCTGAAACACAGCAAACACATTAACTCTGTGACCCACGTTCTCACTTTCCAAACACTGTTTTCAGACTGTGATGCTAAATCTATGCTAGCCACTCACATGAAAAATGAGCTGCCAAAAAGGCATCAAGGTTGATGAACAAGGCCAACCTATCAGATCAATGCAACACACCAGATGTATGACAGTAACCCTTCCTACACTCTCACACACCTAGAGGTCTACATGAGAATGCACAAACACCACCACTTCCTCTCCATACTTCTGCTTTCTAATAGCATGTTTTTGATATAAATGGCAGTTTGGTTCCCAGTCCTACTAAAACGCCCACCATTTGACCCATCTGAGTACTCAATTACAGTTTTTACAGTTTCATCTATCAGAGTGAGCGTTACCCTGATTCTGTACCTTAGCTGCATGCTTGGGCTGGCGGAAGAACGTTGTCTTGGCTGTGAAGAAAGTGAAGTCTTCGCTCTCTTCATCCAGGCTGCAATACCCGCTGCTCATGCTGTTACTGTTTGTCATGGAGGGGGTCAGCACTGTATTGACAGTCATGAAGAGGTCCAGAGACGGCCTCCGGCACCAGCGCAGCACCAGAGCAGCACGTTGACAGCTTGAGGAAGTGCTGGTTTATCTCGAAAATGCAGGGCTGATGTGACTTAGCCACAATCAGAGTCCACACGCTACTAACTGCCCTATACTCATCCAGAAAAGTCAGCGTTCCTCTGATGATGCATCCAGAAGAGTTTAAGTCCCGCCTGTGAGGGCAAGACAGGTGAACTCGGCTCAGATTCAATGCTTTGCGTGCCACCAGAGAGGGGACCAGGAAATCCGAGAGTGAGCACAGACGTGTCACTTCCTCCTGACGTGTGTGTGTGTATGTGTGTGTGTGTGTGTGTGTGTGCTGACGCCGGTGTCACAAACACACCATACAGTATATGCACCTGGCCATTTGCAGCTCAACATACACATGTACACACTCATACACAGTATGTAACCATCACACACATACACACACACACACACACACAGACATATATATAGGCACGCGCTGGTGTCATGGAGTCACTTTACAGGTTGGTTTCAAGTTAACCCTGCTCACCTGAGAGCCCCTGTTATACCCGCAAACCAACGCTCATAAAGGCATGCATGCAATACCACATCCTGCTTTCCTGTGTCTGTGCCTCTGTAAGGACCCACTGCGAAAAAATAAAGAACGGTTCAATTCAAGTCCGGCATTTATGTATGTGAGCATCGATCCGTCCCTGGAGTCCAGAGTAAACAGCAGCAGAAGATCTCTTGGCTTCAGCAACAAGACGTTCACAGACCCTGTTGTACCTCCTCTCTCCTCTTCTCGCTGTTGCTTTGGCAATGCTACCAGAGAGATGGATGCCTCCCACTCAGCCTCTCTCGCTTTCCTAGTCTCTGCTTTCCCTACCTCTTCTTAATCTCTCTCTTTCTGTCTGTCTTTGCTCCCTCACTCTCTTGCAGCCTTGCTCAACCATCTGTGGTTGAGTGCGTTATCAGCCTGCAAGCACCCTCCCCTTTCTCTCTCGACCCTCTCTCTCTCTCTTCCTGCAAGCATCTGCACTCTGCAGAGCATGGCCACTTCCTCTTACAAAGAGAGAGAGAGAGAGAGAGAGAGAGAGAGAGAGAGAGAGAGAGAGAGGCATGGGCAAGTAGAAAGAGAAACACTGATGAGTGAGAGATATAAAGCCTCACAGCTCCTGTTTTACATACGTAAGAGCAGCAGTGACGAGGCAACAGAGAGGCTGGGGAAGATGGCTGCTTTACTAGTGACATTCTGCAGCAGGATGCAACGGTTTATTAGAAGCCATGACAACCATTGTAAACATGTGGCTTTTATGTTAGAACATGCCATAATTAGGGCTATTGTTTTGACGCCCAAACCAATCAGGGGGACAAATACAGTCCAGCAATAAAAACATAACCTCCACAGCTGCTTAACTACCAGTGCTGGTTTGTTGGTGGAGGGAAGGGCTCACAGTGCTTAAGGTGAGAATAAGAAAATAATGAATGATTGAGATTGATGAGAGATGGAGATTACGGTGACCTCTAACCTAACACTGACCCTGCAATCTGCCCTCTGACTCCAGCAGTGACCCCCCACCCCCCCTTGTCACAAAGCAACTAATGCCCCTGCCACTGCTGAGATTGATGCCGCATGTGTGCATCTGTCCGCACATGTTTTTGTGTGTAGTATGATTTTAAAATCTACTCAGGCATGATTATATGTAAACCTATATGGTACTGGAGAGCTGCAGCATAAATGGTCAGTGTGTCACCCTTTCATCGGGTGTCTTTCTGTCAGGTTTGAGTCAGCCGAAGACTGATTACCTGCGGCTCTGCTCCTCGCTTCCATCAATGTAATCACTAAGGGAGAAGGCAGCGTGCAGGGGGTGGGACACACACACACACACACACACTAACAATCTGCTGGCTCCAAGTGTGCTGCATGTATGTGACTGCAGCAGTGTATGTGCTTACAGTGGGTAAAAGGGGATCAATTTCTGCTGATGCACAGACAATAAGAGACTGCAAAGACAGAGGGGAAATAAAACACACACACACACACACACACACACACACACACACACACACACACACACACACACACACACACACACACACACACACACACACACACACACACATAAAACAGCTGCAGCTATAAAACAGAGCAAAAGGGGAGAAAGAAGACTGCAGGAAATTAACTGTCATATCTCCTCTTGTCTGTAATACTCGTGTACTCTATGAACCAAACAAGAGTGTGGAGAGGGACAGGCCTTGGACACAGAGTTCACATACTTCCAAGACAGACATCATCAATGCTCACTTAATTCTGACTTTTAGCTTATTATCTTTAACTACACGGTCATAATTTTGTTGCACTAGATGTGAAATATTGAAAGAAATAAGCGTGTTTTGGGATGTAGTTTCAGCATTTTCTGCTGGTAAAAGACATTTGGTACAATGTACTTAATGTATCCCCCTCATGCTCGCTCTAATTCTCTCTATTCACATCAACGTGTTATGGGGTAGAATGATTGTATTTGTTCATGCTCACCTGGCACACTACCAAGGGGGCTAATTTTGCGTTATCTGCCCCCTAGACATAGAGTAGCTGCAAACATTCTGCTGCAGGCCTGTGGGGTTATCCAGATATCTCTCGTGCATGTAATGTGTGGGAGTGTGTGTTTGGACCACATTGCGTGGGTGACTGAGGCTGGGATGCCAAGAGCAGCATGCATGCTCCCGCTCTCTCAGGTTCCTGTATACACACACACACACATGCATGTGATTACACAAAGAGTGAGTGAAGCACTATTTTGAGGATACATGTTACATAATTGTATGCTGTGGCTCATACAGTACAAGAGTATGAAAGTTGAAATGATAGATTTTGAGTTTAACATTTGAAATAGTGGATGTCTAAATATATTCCACTAGCATACATAGCATCTGAGAATAGGTTGGGCTAACACAGCAATGCCAAAATGGAGGTCCCTGCAGAGAACAGTGATTAACCTAACTAGTTTGCAATCAAATAAGAGAAGCTGAGGAAGTGAGGACATCAGAGTCCACCACTGATTGATTGAATAAATCAAACCTACTACAGGATAGGAGAGATGAAAAGAGACTCCAAGAGGAGGATGAGCGAGGCCATAAGAGCAACAGAGCAGGTGAAGGAGAGAGGGAGGCATATCAGATGCTTATGTGACGGAGGACATTCTGTCCTGGGAACATTCTGTCACCAAAAAAAAGCAAATGAGCGCATATATAAATTCATAAGTAGACAACTGAGGAGGAGGAGGGAAAGCATGTTGTGAAAGAGGAGGATGGTTATGTAAGAGTGTAGGCTTAGAGAGCTGCTGCAGAATGAACCCAGTCATCACCCAAATGTGACTCATGTACACCTCTGCACCATACACACACACACAGAGTTCAACATACTACATTTTAGATAAATGTTTGCTCGTTGGCTGTGGCCCTAAAAATGCCACAAATAGTTCTCTGCACCCTTTAAAAAAAAAAATTTCTACTGGCTACATTTTGTTTTTTGTATTTGAAATGCTCACCTTGTGCTGAGGGGCTGCGAACGAGGAGAGTCTTCTGGGAGATTGAGTTTCTTCGGGCTCTCTGTCCTTCCGGTTGCAGTCCAGCTGGACCTGGCTCTCACACTCCAGGTGACAGGTGTAGCTACAGTCTGATGAAAACATAAAAACACACACACACACACACACACACTAATCAGAGACAAGAGCACATACAGTAGAACCAATCGCTGAGAAGCAGTGAATAAATCACCATCAAACATTGATCGGTAACACTTTACTTGAAGGTATCTACATAAGAGTGACATGACACTGTCATGAACACATGGCACTGTCATGACACATGAACCCTAACCGTAACACTAACCCTAACCGTAACACTAACCCTAACCCATGACAAAAACCGAATGACACTTGATGACAGACGCGTTACGTCATAAACGTTTATGACTTGTTTATAATGTTTAAGACATGTTCATGACAGTGTCATGTCACTCTTATGTAGATACCTTCAAGTAAAGTGTAACCCATTGATCTAACCCTGTGAACTATACTCCTCTGTGGTCTGTCACGTCAGAGTATGATGCTGATCATACACACCTGTAAGTGTGTGAGTTTCAGATGAAGATTGAATCAAACAGGTACAGTCATTCAAACGCTCCATTTACAGAGAATTTGCTCCATCTAGTGGCTAATGCCAGACAGACACCACAAGGTACCAGACTGCAGTGAGAGTATTTATCAGCAAAAGACTTAATGTTATAACATGTCAAATGTGCCCAGCAATAACCTATTGAAATCTCACATCTTAACCTACTAATTACACCTTAAAAGATCCACTACCATACATCCCATTTAACCATCAGATGGCAGGAAATACTTTGCTATGTACAACTGTCTTCTGGAGCAGATGCATTACACAATTTATAATGAACATAATGCACAAGGTCCAGCAAAGAACATAAGGGAAACAAATACATGCTTATAAATAATTTCCTTTTACACATTCAAAGCCAACCAACTGTACCAGTATAGCAGCCCTTCTATGGTCAACTCCAATTTTACTGCTCAGCAAGAACAGAATAGATTTAGGAACTTCCCCCAAAACTTCCCAAAATAGTCCACTGTTCTTTAATTTTTAGTTGGTCCCACATATGACAGCCTCGGCTTATTTATGTCTCGCAGACTTTATTGTGGCCAGAGGCTTTTCCACTGAGACGCATAGCCTCACATCTAACTGCTCTTCTGTTGCGGAGATAATCAATGCTAAAGAAAAGAGAGATTATAAAACTGCATGACCAGAGATCAGATCCTTTTTTGTTGTTTTACAGCAGGAAAGCTACGTTTCTTTTTTTAAGATTATTTTTTGGCATTTTAGGCCTTTATTTGAAAGGACATCTTAGATATGAAAGGGGGGAGAGAGAGGGGAAATGACACACAGTAAATGGGCCTGACGCCAACGCGACAGGCAAAGCAACAAGAACAAAGTTAATATTGGAGTGGCTAGAACAGCTGCGTGTAAACGGTGGTGATACTAAGAGCTAATTTCGGGTTCGGCCACCGTAGGAGTTAAAACTAGATCGGAATGGGAGGGGCTAGAAAGTAATATTCAGTTGGTTGTCGTACAATTTGACCGCTGGATGGGAGAAATTCTTACACAATGTAGCTTTAAATAAAACACTGTACGGAAGGCTACTCAGTAGGGCCGTGCAATTAATCGAAATGTAATCGTGATTATGAATTCGGCTCCCAATGATCACAAAAACAGAATAATCGAGAAACAATTATTTAGCTCATTACGTTTTGCGAGTAAACTCTTATTTTCTCTTGTGTTCTGAATGAAAAAAAAGTTTCAATAGGAAAAGTATTAAGGCAAAGTTCACAGTTGTATGTGTGTGTGTGTTTTTTTTTACTGTTTTATTTAACTTTTTCCACTGTTTTTTAAGTTCAATAATTGCAACATCAACCAGAAGTCAACAAGTAATCGTGTTAAATTATCGTGATTTCAATATTGACCGAAATAATCGTGATTATATTTTTTCCCATAATCGAGCAGCCCTACTACGCAGGCAGATAAATACAGAACTAATAAAACTAATGCTTCAATTTTTGCTTTAAAACAACACATTGTTTTCTAATAAAGCTCTTTGTTGCTACAGTCAGTGCTGGCTGAGCGAGCTGAGCTCAGCCTGGTTGTTTTTCTGTCTATTGATATCAGTGGCTCTTTCTGTATCCCACTGTGTCTCTCACACTCAGCATCATCACCGTAACCATAGCAACATGCTTCTTGATGACCAGTGTAGAAAGAGAAGAGCTCTACTTACATAAGGTCATCGACAGAACGCTGAGTGTAGAGGGTTTTTCGCTGTAAACCTCAGATTAATTACCAATTACGTTAATGCCTAGAATTGCAGGTATTTGAAAATATTTATATATTTTGCAATATATTTGAAATAGTAGGCATGATTATTGAAGCAGGGACCAAGGAGGAGAGGGCAAAGGGAGACAGGACATAGTTTACTGACAGCAGGGATATGTCTAGTAAAGAGGAAAGTTCAGTTAGAGGATCCTTTTCTCTTGACAATTTAGAGGTCATTAAGTGCATTAAGAGAGGGAGATAGATGTAAGTATGTGTGTGTGACAGAGACAGGTTGGCAGAGAGACAGCGTAACAGGGACAGGCTGCAATGTCTCGCTGACAGGAGGGATGTGTTGAGGAAAGAGTAGAGTTCAGATAAGCGATGCGCTGCTCATGACAGTTTAGAGGTCATTGCAAGTGAGAAAGAAGGGAAACACGCAGGGGAAAGGAAGAGAGAAACTCCTTTCCTGTACTGCTTTCCTTCATTTACTCCATCCACCCTCACTCTGTATTACTGACTGTGCCTCTACTTGAATTCAACCATACTTAAAATAAATATTGATTACCATTCTCATGTCTGTACATGAAGCTGCCACCAGCCGGCTAACTTAGCTTAGCACAAAAACTGAAATCAGGGGGAAAGAGCTAGCCTGGCTTTATCCAAAGATAACAAAATATCCACCTACAATGCCCATAAAACAACTAACAAATCAGTATTTAGAGGTGCTGGTAGGTTGATTTTGTTACCTTTGGACAGACCCAGGCCAGAGTGATAGAGAAAGACTCTATGGCTCTGACCCAGGCTAGCTGCTTCCAGTCTTAGCTTCTTATTTGCCGGAGCCTTACAGACACTGGAGTGGTATTTTATAACTCTCAACAAGAAGCGAATTAGCATATTAAGATGCAATGTTGAGTTTTTTTGTAAACAAACAAAGTTGTTTACATTCAGTGTTACACACTAAAACTCATTATGTATTTTTTTTGTATTGTGCGCACGCATGTGTGTCCTCATTCGCACACATGATAGAAAGAAAAACAGCACCTGCTTTTTAAAACTGCTAATGGTAAAAATATTTTTTATATTAAAAAAATGTATGTTGGGTGGTGGTTATTTAAAGAAAACCCTGCCCTTGGTCTTTATCCCGATATTTGATTTAGAAGACTGGAATTACTGCTGGGCGAACTGCGAGGAAAATGGAAGGAATGCTTAAAGATTGCTCCCTGTTCCACTACACCTACAGTAAGATACACCACTGTCAGCAAGTCATGGTTTACCTAGGATCCAGATTATTCCCACACTGCTAAGACATACTGTATCTGTCACACACACACAATTTGTTTTTCACACTCAAGGAAATCAGCATTTCAGCATTTTGGACTGTGCTGCCTGATTCTAAACTGACCTATGTACACATAAATAAACAAAAATTGGTAGTGATGATTTTGTGACAACAAGGGTAGTGTATATTTTTGCTGACATCCTTGTGAAAATGTGTAAGACTTTGTTTTTGACCTAAACAAACCCCAGAGTTTGGATTAAAGCTAAATGAAGTTATAGGATTAGGTTTAATTTAGAATAGGTGTTACAGTAAAGGTATGAGGTTCAAGACTAAATGAGAAACTCAAGTGAGTCGTTGTTTTTGTATGTATGCACACCAGGTGTGTGGGTGTGAAAAGGCCTAGTATTATGTTTACCTTCTTGAGATGCTGTACCATGCATACTGTATGTGAGTGCTAATTAGCTGGTTGAGAAACTGCAGCAGCGATCCAGTGACGGAGGAGGGCTCTGAAGGTTATGTAGGCGGGCTGATACAGACATAATCAGAGAGAATCGTGATGGAGAAGAATGAAGATAAAGCAAGAGTCAGCAAAAAGGAGCATTTTTCTTGTGTGACACTTTTTTTTGTGGCAGTCGTTTGAATGCCTGAGGCAAAACTCCCTGCTGGATTCCATGTTAGGACTCGCAGGGGTTTCCCTTTTTGCTATTTTGTGGAAAGTACATGTTTACTCAGACTATCAAATGAGGAAGTTACTTTAATTTAAAGACAGCGACAATGATTCCACTCTGCTGGATTTTGGAAGAAGTTGTGTTCAAGTTCACTTAGGGGATTGCCACAACAGGTTTTGTTAGAAAAAGGTCCCGTCATTGGATTCTGCACATGCACAGACATCCTACCTCCATCTTAACTGAACCGGGGAAAAGAGCCTCCGTGTACTCTGCTCCCTTTTGATTAGAAAGTGCTTCAGTCACATATAAAACTTCAACTCTTTCAAAAGTATTTCTGATTTTAAAGGCCTTTAAAATATTTTGGCTGGTAAACTGCAGAACTATTTACTTTAATTGCTTTATTATCATCAGGTTTATCTCTACATGTTTCATCATCATAATTCTGAATGATGTTTTGTAACATCTACATGCTGCAGCTGTCTTTGTGAAGACGCTCCTCCAGTAAAAGATACTTCATCTCAGATAGGCATTTCCTGGTTAAATAGCACTATTACAAAATGTAGACACTTTGATCACAATGAACACACATGAACGTGTACTTGCACCAGCATGTGGGGACAGGACACAAAAGATGACTGTAATGAAATTGAGCCATAAACACTCATCAGATTCTATTAGTCCTGCACAGAGCCGTGGAGTCTAGAGCGTGTGTGTGTGTGTGTGTGTGTGTGTGTGTGTGTGTGTGTGTGTGTGTGTGTGTGTGTGTGTGTGTGTGTGTGTCGCCATGGTAGACTGGCCTCCTCCGCCGCAGGAGATGCATGTTCAGACTCCCTCTTTGTCTCTCATGCCATCATTCCAGTCTGACTGCTTTTAAAATGACACTGCCTCCAGACAGAGCTGGACGATGATGCAGATAGATGGAGAAGGAGAAAAAAAAAGAGAGGTAGGAAACTCCATCAGTGCAGCGGAAAGAGATGAGGGAGCTTGGATGTACAGCATGTCAAGATCTATATGTTGTGGCTGTGTTAACTTCCACTGCTGCACTTGGGTCGATAACTGCGAATGGAGACGGGAAGGTAGGAGCTTTGATTGCAACGTGTAAAATGACAATTCTGCTCTAAAAAGAAGACATTAAGATTGTCCTGGTGGAGGCTGCTGAGTGAAAGATTTCCATGGTCATGTTTTTTCTTTTCCGTCTCCTAAAATCTCGGTCCACTCCCATCATTCTCTCGTTCCTGCATCATCTCTTCTAACTCCTAAAAAGAAGATAGGGGATGTGGGCGGTTGTTTTTTGTGGGACACAGTGGGTGTGGGAGAGACAGGGGAGGGTGAAGACACAGATTAGCAGCGTTTCTCAGGTCACGAAGGATGTCTGTACGGCACCAGATAGAGATAATGGGAGGGACATATTGTATTAGCTCTTTGTCTGTGTGAGGAGGGAGGGGCTAAATAGGGGTAAGTTAGCTATAACGTAGGGGCGAGGATATTAACACGGTCCCTAATGAACCTAAAGGGAGCTCTGCAGGTCTTACGAAGGAATTAAGAGCAGCTTTGAGGGGCTTTAGCTAGTCTGATCCCATCGTAGCTCATTTGGAGCAGTTATCCATGATCTCTCACTGTGTGGTTCACACACAAACACCATGCTACTGAACTAATACTATTGTTCATCATTTAAAAAATTAAATATCATGCTTTTGTTCTCTCACTATAACACACTCGAGCTCAGTGAGCTTCCAGGATGCACACTCCATATGCTGACCCACCAGACATGAGCAAACAAATCTCTCCTAACCTAAATAAAATCTGCCCTAGTTCCTCTTGACATCTGGGTGTATTTGTGCACAAACAATAATTTCATATTTGATACTGACATTCTTTATCACCATCGTGGCAGCTTCTCTATCTTCCGACCTCTCTTAATTTACCCATCTGTCAAGCTAAAGATGCTCCCCGACCAAACAACAAGAGAAGAACCAGGCTTTCTTTCTTTTTGTTTCCTAAAGGCTTACAAGCTGCAAATGGATGCAGCCGAATGCTAAAAGGATATTTTTGCTTTTTGAGAATTTTTCCGTGGCGGAAGATCACATCATTACTGAGCTTGTGTGTTTTAGAGATTTCATGTTATAATTTAAGTTAAATGCTCTTCTGATGGCTGAGAGAATTTTACTTATGAAAACTTTTTAGGATCAATAAGATAATAAAGAATGTACGATAAAAACATGTTGCTTTGTTTCGGCTTAAGAGAACATTCTAAAAAAACATTTCACCCAAGAACAGCAATATGGGTCTTGTAACTACATGACATATAGCAGACTTCTGATATTGATATAAACGTATAATAATATAGAAAATGTAGGCAAAATGACATGTAAAGTACAGAGTAAATTGATTTGACAAACCGTCTTTACTCAGTTGTAGGTACATTTAGTAGACTTTTTCCAGAGCTTTCAGGCACATCTCGAGGCCTTCATCAGCAGATTGAATTAGCTCAGTTGCCATCGAGATACTTAGTTCCATACTTCACAACATCTTCACTACAACAACTCAGCGAACTCCAACAGCTGACGAAGGCCACACAATGTTGCTGAAAGCTCCAGAAATCAAGTGTTGAGTTAGGAATTCATTTTTTCTATACTTATTAGTACTATTTCCAAGGTCAAGAATGAAATTTTAAGCTCAATCACATTAATGTTCAGTGCAGTAAAATGTTTTCTACTGTCAAATAGTTGCTTGAATTAAAGGGGTATTCCAGCGATTTCTTTTTTTATTCCACCTCAATGAAGTTGGGGAATCCCAACTTACAAACTCAAGATTGTCAAAGAAGCAGAGGCTGAGATATTCTGACTTTTAGTCCCTATGAGTCAAGTTCTAAAAGTTAGTATGAGTAAAGTTCCAAGTTGATAGTCTCCAAGCCCAAGTCGAGATAATGGCATCATCAGGGCTATTTTCTCAGAGCCACAGAGGAAACTGATTTTAAAGTGTAAAAGCGGTGGAGCGCCCCTTTAATTTGTTTTTTTGTACAACAATAACACAATATGATCATGTCAATACAATACAATTCCCGGACACTTTATATACACTCATACTGAAATACTGTCCAGCCATAGTGGCAAGAACTGTCAAAAGCATCTTTTGAAAGAAAGCCATAGTTGTGTAAATAACACATCCAACCCTTATCCTCTCCAAATGAGACTACAGTCACCAAGTTATTGTATTTTTTTTTTAGCAGTTTAGAGAATTTGAGAATTTTCCAAACAGCATCATCCAAGATTATGACTTAGACGGACGTTACTGTAATAATAGATAGAAGAAGCAATAGAAGAGGAAGTGAGGATTCTGGTTTGGGCCAGTTAAGGATTAACTAGGTTTCCTTAGAGGGAACACCATCTAAAAATATCCATTATCTGTCTGCGGTGGCTCGGGCTGTTGATGCTGTCTCTGAAGCTTTTGAGGCTGCAGCATGACGTCACTCAGGTGGAGAGGTGAGCTCTTGATGAGCAGCTCCCTGAGTCATGTTTGGTCAGGGTCTTATCAGGCTTACACAGGAGGACGCACACACACACACACACACACACACACACACACACACACACACACACACACACACACACACACACACACACACACACACACACACACACACACACACACACACACACACACACACACACTTTTGCTCCCTGTCACTTTATACCCCAGCCACATTTTGTATTCATCAACACCCCACCCCACCCCACCCCAAAAAAAAAATGCATTAGCCAGTCCTGTATTTGGCGAAAACATGGGAAAAATCGATACCTTGCAGCCTCCAGCAGGCTCATCCTTATCTCAAATTTCTGCTACAAATATGAAAGTCAATATGTAATCCATTTACGTAGGATTTTCTTGACAGATTGGAATTGTGTATGATTTCTGTTTGTGTGTGTGTGTGTGTGTGTGTGTGTGTGTGTGTGTGTGTGTGTGTGTGTGTGTGTCTGGAGCAAGAATAATCTGTAGATCGTACTACTATCATCTGACCCGTTTACTGGACTAGTCTGCTGCGGCCTGTGTCCTCACTGTTAACACACAATCTTACACATACACACACACACACACACACACACACACACACACACACACACACGGACATTATGTACTCTTACACAAAAGCGAGTGGGATAGATCTGTCAATAGACAGAGAGACAAAGAGTAACAGGGCTTGAGGGCATTGCAGTTCAGATAGACAGACTGATTCACACAATACCCAAATATTTTGGCCCACAGCCGGTCTTTGCGGCCAGCCCGGCACAACCTGCATACTCATCATCCTTTGCTTTACTGACCCCTATCACCAACAAACTGATTTGGATTCAATGTACAACTTCTAAGTCTCAATTCACACTCTCCTCTCCATACCTGAGGTGGGGAGCAGAGATCCGTTAGAGGATGATCGTCGAAGGATCCGCAGGCTGTCACTCCAGGAGCGAGACTTAGGCAGCCTCTTCAGCAGCCGCCCCAGCCGGCGTGAGACCTGTCCAAAGCAGGCGCTGCCAACCTCCCCTTCTGAATCACCCCTGACCTCATCCAGACGCAGAGACACCTGGCCGAGTAACGTTCTGCCCACCCCGACACCTTCAACTCCCCCTGACCAGACCCCCTCCTCTGCTCCCCTTCTTGCGTCCTCCTGCCCCGGGATGACAGGTGCTATCTGTGCCATGGATGGAGCATGGTGGCGCCATCCGGCAGGCACCGTCCTGTGCGCGTAACCATCGCTGGTTGTCCTGTCCTGCCCCCGGCTGCCCCTGTCCCTCTGAGGACTGCCCCAGCGCCAGCCCCCCCAGTTCCCCCCTCTGCCATCCCAGCGCAGCCACTCTGCCACCGGTGCCACGCTCCGAATAAACAGCCCCCTCTCCACTCGCTCTGCCACCCCTCCACCTGTACTCCTAACACGCTCCCTAATGCTCTCACCTCCCTACTTGCCTCACACTTTTCTCCTCTGGTTCTGCACCTGCCCGGTCTTCGTCACAACTTAGCGTGCAGACATGAGCCCTGAATCGCTGCCGTACTACTTGTTCCTCTCTAACGTCTATCTATTATCAATGCTCTCTCTTCCTCTCTCCCCTCTTTCTCTCTCCCTCTCTCGCCGTCTCTACTGCAGCACCCACACACTCTGCAGTAACAAACAGCCAGCTTAAAGAGACAGAGACCCCCACACAATCCTGTGATCTCTATTCCTCTCTCTCTCCTCTCTTTCCTGCAACAGGAGCCATTCTCCTTTCCATTCCCTCAGTGGTACACACTTCATTCAGTAGTAGAGAACAGGGTGGGATCTCCATATAATAGAACAGAAAGACCACTGCAGAGGTAGTTACCGACACTGCCTCCTCTCGTCTCCCCCTTTTCCTTCTCCTTGGTGTATAACTCCACAGCGCTGGTTGAGGGGAAGTGAGTCAGCCATCCTGTCTAACCCCACAACAGTGACATATCTTGTCAGTAAGAAGCATCACCTCAAGTGAGTGTTAATGGGTGCTCCAATGTGTGGGTTGAGGTGATGCGCAGTCCGTTGGTTATTAATATGCACTGTGAAAGATAAAAGAGAGAGAGAGCTCCTCGGACTTCTCCTGCCCTACTTCTAAAATTGAAGAGTTTGGAGGAACAGGATGTGCTCCGCAGTTTTACTCAGTCAATATGACATAATCACGAGCAATGGCATAAGAAGGTTATGCTCTGATGTCACCATTTCTTTTACTGCAGAACCGAATATGACTTTGTTTTGTGTTTAAAAAAAAATCCAAAGTCCCTAAATTGCTCACATTAAATGTGCTCAAGAAAGTCTTTGTCCTTTCTGCCCTAACCACCTCTTCCTCTGCAGTCCTCCTATCACTGTTCACCAAGGGCGACCTAAATATAGCCTGGTTTAAAAGCCCCACTCTTCTGCCATATATACAGCTGAGCAGCAATGCACAGGGAGGAGAGCCCAAAACACTATGCAGGTCTTTCTGCGAAAACAAAACCTGTATCTGCATGCCCTATTTTGCCACTTTTTTCTTCTTTTTTTTTTTTTATCAAAGTCAAATAATGCTGAGCAGTGGGCGACTGGACGAAGACTCTTTCCATGTATACGGTTTGTTTCTAAGAAACTGAACAAAACACTTTGCTGATACTGAATAAAATAAGTGTGATGTAGTAATTTGATGAACATGTGTTCAATAGCTTTTCTTCAACATTCAATGCAGCCTTGTATTAAGATTCTGTTTGTTTTCAACTTAAGACATATGAGCTCTGAAGGAATGTTTTGGCTGAAGTCTTGTTAAAACTATATCCATCGCACGTCTGGCAGAGCGGCAGCAGTGGTATGCCCGGAGAAGGTTATGAGCCATTTAACACAACCTTCCTCCTATGTTTTGTCTTCAACTGTGAAGGAGCTTTGAGAGGACCAAATGGGAAACGGCTGGAAGTATTCCTAAGACAAGGTCTATATTGTGTAGACTAGGGGAAGAGGTAAATTAAGAAAAGGTACACTCTCTAGAGGGATGAATGCCATGGGACATAAAGAATACACTGGGAGGGTTACTGTGAAGGCCTGTGGCAAATGTGTGCGTGTGTGTGTGTTTGTGCTTGTTGGGCTTCCTGGCAGCCATGTGTCAAAGTGAGTAGCCTATCCCTCCCTGTCTCTGCAGTGACCAGCCCACAACCCCGCATCTGCTGTTGTAGATGCACTGTAACAACAACGATCTCTCTGCTTGCAAATATGCAAACACAAATAGTTCCCAAATGCTTTTTCTAGTTGTGAAATCACCTTTGCGGAGGAGCGCTGATCTGTGGAGCATTCACCTCTTCGTACAGTGCTCTGACACAGAGGCCGAGATATACAAATACACGCTAACTTGCAGGACGAATAACAATCCAAAAAACACAGTTGGGGTGAGAAGGGTACAAATCCATGCAAACATGATCACATTGAACAATCTCTGGAGTACCTAGTTATTGAATGTCTTTAGTACTTAATCATTAGTTGATTAATTAATTATAAGTGAGACAGAAAATGAATTGACAACCATTTTGATAACCTATTAAAATCTATTATTTATCAAAAGAAATGCTGCTTTCTTCTGTTTTATATCAGCCTTCACCTTCCTCCACAGCGCTGCGGAGGAGGGTCTGGCTAGTCCACACAGCATTCCGGGATGGGAGAAAAACGTGCTCTGGTTTATTGGCATGTCTTTAAGCCAATCACAATCGTCTTGGGCGGCGCTAAGCGCTGGACGGAGCAACGGTGCTGCTGCAAAATAGCGTTCAAAAGTTGTTTTAGTCGTGCAACAGAAAACTCAGATTGGACAGATAGTCTAGCTAGCTGTCTGGATTAACCCTGCAGAGATCTGAGGAGCAGTTAACCATTAGTCCGCCTAAATCCACCGGAGTTTAGAATGCCAACACAAAGAAAGAGTAAGATGACGGACATCCGGCCGAACTGGCGGCACCAGATCAATCCCGTAAATGAAACGTCGTCGATATAGACTAATATCAGTGTAAATGCAAACTGTGGGGTTTTGGTCAGACAGAGTAAACTGAATTTTGTTTTTATTAACGTTCATCACAACATCATCACATCTTATAGCTTTTTAATGAATCAATTAATTGCAAAAAAGACTGGAAAACAAACTAGCTTATTCAATAATGAAAACAATCATTATTGTGTAAGAGGTTCTCTTGAGTATCCTTTTAAATAATCTTCATTTTCAATAGGGATGCACTGCACCATCCTTTTCAGTCCCGATCCCGATACTTGGGCTCTGGGTATCGGCCGATAGCAAGTAGGCCTACTGATCGGATACCAGTGTTTAATTAATCAGCTGTATGCCTCACTATGTGGAAGAGACTGGCGTTGTTCTTTAAGGCATCCTAACATCATTAAGAGGTGCACCTGAACCCAGCATGAGTTTACGAGGGGTCACCTGAATGCATTTAGGGCGTTCATTGATTGTTTAAATAACTCATGGGGAAGGAAAATGGTTGCCACACCGGTGACTTCAGGGAAGCAGGAGGATTTTTCAGTTCTGTTGTTTCTCTGTCATCTCCGACTCCAGCAGGGGCCTTGGTATCTGGAAAAGTGCATCCAGCTATTTGGGTCAGTTGGGTGGGAAATTACAGGGTACCCCGCGATATGATACACAATACATGGCTCACAATACCAATAATATCACAATACAGCAATTCTGCGATAATCCATATGTTGCTAGACAATCCTATAATGACACATCACGATATCGGTCTAACTATGAATACAAAATGCCAAAGTCCAAACTGTTAGAAAACAGCACAATTCTGCAGCAGGTTTTTCAGTCTGTAAATAATGACAGAACTATAAAGCAACTATGGGTCCAGACTTTGGATTTAGACATGGTTGGGGCATCTTTTATTTTCCTCAAACTGCTGTCCGCCATCCCATTAAAAACCTCTTTGGCTAGTTAATTTATGTTCAACTTTCCCTCATTCATGTGTTGAGCGCCGCCTCGGGGAGCCATGAAGGAGCGACGCTGGAAGCAGGGAAATCTATTTTGAGCGGCTTATTTTATTAATTAAAATATAGCTATTTGGCGCCAGCGTATCTCACGAAGAAGGACAACGATAAATTGCCGTATCGATATTTTGTCCCACCCCTAGTATACAGTAAGAGGTGCATGTCTTATTGCTTGACAGAGATTGAGGACAGGACCAAACCCAGTGTGTGTCAGAGCACTGGTGCCACGACAGCACGTTTCCCTGAAAGCTTTAATTAAATATTAATCGGATGCTGACTCTGTCTGCCAGTCTGTAATCCCAACCTCTCCATCCTGAGACATAATCCCAGGCAGGAGACATCCAGAGCTGGGATTAAGGAGAGTGCCATTCCCCTCCCTCACTCCCCTGCCTTCCCTGACATCAAAACATGGAGAGATGACAAATCAAATCAAATCACGAGAACACTAAAAACAACAACAACAACCACTGACAGGATACAACCCAAATACCGTACAGATGTATAGAACTGTTATACATCGGACCTTTCTGTACCGTTTGTACAGTGTTTCTTTATAAAAGTATTAATCATTCTTCCTGTGTATTATATTGTACTTTCCTCGTTTTTTGACTTTTGGATACAAAAGGGAGACAATGAGAGGAGAGTGGATTTAGCTCCCTTAACAAGCCAGACTAGTGTCGACACAGCTCAAAGATGTCTACAGGTCACTCTTCAGACATGTTGGTCTGTATGCTCTATTAGGGCCCGATAACACATATGACTCTTATCTTTATGTGTGTAGTGTATTTATGCATACACTGTATAGTGTGGGGGTTGCTGTATAGCACAGACACACCAAATAAACTCCCATCTGTACCTATAAGGAGCAATAAAAGGGAAAAAAAGCACAAACTCGGACAAAAGCCAGCAGGAGGAATAATCATGCAACAACAGAGCAGCAGACTATGAGACTGGGTGCTCTGGCTGGATTGACAGATCCCACTGTAGGACAAGGCCACATCACAACAGTCCCTGCGAGCACTCAGCTGTCCCAAGGGAGAAAGAGCTGCATAGCTGTTTCTATAAGCTTCATATGCAACAAAGCCAACACAGATACAGGCAGCATGATAAATTAAAGACAGAACAGAGGGAGCGAGGCATACAACGAGACAAAGAGACAGAATGATGGTTGTTTATGGTTGCAAGGCCTCCGTCTCTCACTCCCTGTCATTTGCTGGGTGTAGTTGAAAGAAGAGCACGGGTGCATGAGTGTGCGTGTGTGCTGTTTCTATTTTGGCAGTTTTGGTTGCGTCTCTCCCCACAAAAATACCCTGAAATGCCTAAATTTGTATTGCTTGTCATAAATACCCTGGTGACCCCCATGACTGTATATACCGCACACACCTCTGATGTTTTCCGAGAAAAGGGAGAGGAAAAGACAGTTTGATCTAGAGGGCAGCTGCAGGCAGCATAAAACTGGAGCTAATTAGCTTGATCCATGAAGAGACTAGCGGAGACAAAAAAGTTCTTGGGTTGTAAAGAAACTCTTGACTGTGCTTGTGTGTTTCTCTGGGTATGTGTGTGGGAATAGTGCTCCAGTAATCTCGGCTCTCGCTCCACTGAGCTCTTGCTGATAGCACCCTAAATCAGACCGCTCTGCAGTGCTGGACAAACTCTTGCTCTTTTCCCCTATCCCTCACTTGCATTGGCTCTCTTTCCTTCCCATCACTCTTGTTCTGGCTCTCCGTCTCTCCTCATTCCTATCACCCTGCCTCCCTCCATCTCTCCCCTTTTTCCTCTTTCACTAATTCCACTTTTTGGGTCATCCCTGTTTCCAACTACTTGTCAGTATTTCCCTGTTTCCAACTACTTGTCAGTATTTCCCTTTCTTGTTCCATTTCCCCTTGGCTCTGTTCCTCTTTTTCAGCCTGTCCGTTCTTTATCCGTCCCTTTATTCCCTCACTTCTTTCCTCTCTTCAATGGCTTTATCTCACACACTGTTCTGAAGCCGCAGCCTCTCCGTGACAGAGTGCTGCTGACACAATGCCAAGTCAGCAGCCACATGCACTCACACACACATTTACACACACGTACACAACATGCATGCATGTACAGTATGTGCACGGAAAAGCCACTACACACACAAAAACTCTTAAGGGTGAGCTCCCAGCAAAAAGCTGTGTGTGTGTGTGTGTGTGTGTGTGTGTGTGTGTGTGTGTGTGTGTGTTTGTGTGTACACATGTATAGGCCTACTCAAGCCAGATTAAAAACATATCCACACTGCCAGGTCAAATTGGCTTGGCCCAAACTCTCTGCTTCCCAGAACTGTGCAGGTAGGAGTGGTGTCATCAGAGCCTGAGCCACCCCCAGCAGTACACTAAATACAGTCAGTACAGCCAGGTATGTGACTCCAGAGATATCAGGCAAAAGAAATCTAAAAAGTTTCAAATGTCCTTTAATATGCACTCAAATATACAGTCATGCTGCTTCCAGCCTGTCTGTGTGTCTCTGTCTGTGATCTGTAGTACGCCTCCTTTGTTCTCACACCCTAATACATCTACA
The DNA here is from genome assembly GCF_031162955.1 of Sander vitreus. Lineage (NCBI taxonomy): Eukaryota > Metazoa > Chordata > Actinopteri > Perciformes > Percidae > Sander > Sander vitreus. Next base: position 11,214,318 of record NC_135858.1, on the reverse strand, counting down.
ATGCGTGAGTTCATACACACTCACATATACGTAAGAGCTTTACAGACATTTCTATTTTGTTTCTGTATTACACCAATGCACTGCTGTTAATTCTACTATGTTTCCCTCACTCTTTGAGCCAAGGCTGCAAAAATCCCAGAGTGAGAACTCTGGGAGGCAAAGCTGAAAGGACAAGATAATGGGCTTTCCATGGAAGGTTTCCGGTTGTGTCTATGGAGCAAAATGCTTGGAAACGTCCTTCCCTGTCATTCTGGCTCAGTCACAAAGGCACATGCACACTTTTTTTTTTTTTAGTACAAACACACAGCCACCATTATGGAAGATTATAGCACCCGGCTACTTGTGCCCTTCATTAAATACAAATGTTATCACCAATAACAAGATACAGGCCAACAAGTCAAACCCCCTGCATACACCAACAAAGCCTGTTCTGTATCATCTGAAAGGGGCACATAAATACAACCATCAACTGAAAGAAGTGTGTAGGGCAGGCATGTTTTGGATTCACAGAATATGAAACCGTGTCAATGGTCAACTAAAATCACTTATTTCCACTGGGCATGCACACAAAAACTCTCAAGACAGACGAATGGATAATTTGGAGGGCTATACTTACTTTGACACTTGAGTGCCTGTGCAGTTATCTGACGGCTACAGGCATCACACCAGTCCTGCGTACAGGGCTTGGACTCGAACCGGTGCCCTTCGCCCCTCTCTGTTTTCACCCGAGGGTCCACCCCCTGGGGAAAGATGGACCAGGCCTCCCTGCGGTAAGGCTCGGTGCGGGCCAGCCTGACGACTCCAGTCTTGCCCTGTGTAAGCCGCTCCAGAGGAAGACTGCCGCTGTCTCCTTGTGCTGGCACGCAGGAAGAGATGCTCTGATGTCCGCTGTCTCCGCTCCGGGTGTCCAGTCTCCCGTGTGGCGCGTCTCGGTGCCGGTGGACTCCTTTGTGTCCATTCGTAACCGCTTTGCTTGGCATGGCATTGATGCCCGACCTCTTGAGCGAAGTCCCCCTCAGACCACCTGTGTTACGGTTTGAGTCACAGTCGATGATGCTGTTGCTGTGCGCGGTTAGACTTTCTTGAGACCCGCCGGCTGCGGTGCGCCTGACGCAGTCCGTGCTGTCCTCCTCTCTGTCCCGGTCTGCGCTACGTGGCGCAGCAGGGGCGGCAGGAGCTCTGCATCCTTCACCGGACATCAACCCTCCTCTCACCGCCGTTTCACCCGCTGCTCCCGGAGACAAGGGGTGAGTTCTCGATTCCCCTTCAGTTGTGAACGACCCGCATTCTCCGCCGCTCCCCGAGCTTCTCTTGAGCATCATCTTCCTCGGCAGGGTGATTTTCTTCCTGCTGCCGGATAGTTTGAAGAGCAGAGGTTCCGAGTCCAGCCTGTGCGGAACCGGGTGCTGCCCCACCACACTCACAGACGCCATTATTATGTCTTCCTGTAACGCGTGTGTGGCTGTTTGGAGTGTGTATTGAGCGTTTTTACTCCGTGCCCTGAATGTAAACTCAACTAATGCCCGCGACAAGCGTGTAGTAGTGACGCAAGGGATCTGACAGCTTTAAATGCTGAGAGCGCGCTCCCTTTAAAGTGACAGGAGCGCGCAGAAATCTCTGGTTAGCCATAGTCGCTATTTATTGAAATCACTACACTACAAAGACTGGCAGAAACCAGAAACTCAAATGAAGAATTTGTGGAAAGCTGAGAGACTGGATTAAGATGACAAAGAGAACTTAATAATGATAATTTAGGTTTCCTATTCATAATTTCTATACCATGCCTAGATTTTAAAAAAAAAGAAAAAAAAGTGGTATGGCAAACATATTAAAGAGCATTGTTTTTGACATGTAGTACCTGGTTTTGACAATGAAAAGTCAGCTATTGTATGTAATCAATTATTTACTTTTTTGTAGGGGCAAAAAAGGGCTCGGGCAGAAGTGTTGTCTCATTGTTGAAACTACACAACCATCCTAATTAAATTGATGTGTAGGTTTGAAACAGGACTGACAGCAAGGCTTAAAAGTGGGCCTACAGTATGTAATGAATATTATCATGATGCTGACCAGTCTAGTGATAAAAACAAAATGTTACACTTGTTTGTGTAGGCTAGGAACAGGAAAGTTATAAAAATTTTCGGCACATCATATGAACTACACAAAACCACAGAGGCAGTAGCACTCACCCCCCTAACTAAACCGAGAAAGCCCCCGAGGACACCAACACCACTCCTACGCAGATTAAGTGAAGAACTTTCAATTTCATTCTCACTTTGCAGTGTCACAGCAACTCACTTGTTTTGCTCAAGACCTTTGGTCTTTCCAGCTGTTACACTTTCCCAAAACAGATTTAATGTTAAAGTAATTGGACTACAGGTTCAGAGTGTACCATTGTCACACAAGTTATTCATGACCTTACTGACTTTTCAGAACATGGGGATTCATCCTCACAGAGGTATGATGCCACTGTAAACTTGAAATGTTTTTTTACTTTCACTTGTAGCCTGTATTACTTAATCAACGGAGATAACATTACTCAAGACTAAAACGAACAGGCGATAAAAAAAAATATGGCAAGTTTATATGTATGGTAAAAAGTATATTTTTTATTTTTCTCCAACCTTTTGCATCACCTGTGACCCCTTTATAAACAAATGACTAATCCTGGGATTTCCCCACTGTGTGAACCACACTGGCTAATGTCATGTAATGGTTCATTTGCTATACTGTCACTAGACTGTGTACTTCTGTTAAAAAGGAGACACTGTGGTGAGTGCCGAGTTTCCCTGATTTGTTTCTTCTCTTTTACAGTGAAACCTACAATAAAATACAAAGAAATAATTTTATCATTCAAGTTAAACATCAACAGGAAGAGAGACAAGTCAAAACTACCGTCCTGTGTGCTTGGAGAAGCTAACAATCAATATATGATGTAATCAATTATGTAATCAATCACTATTTATTCACAAAATGTACCATGATATACTTAAAGTAAACAGTAATTAAGTCACATGAAACCATTTGAAAGATCAACCATTAGAAAAAAAAAAGACAGCAGACATCTCAAGCCTAACAAACACACACACATAACACAGACAGATAAACCCAGACGGAGAGCTATAGTGTCAGTATTTAAGTTTCTCCAGATTCTGCGGAGCTTCTTCTGTGGGACAAAGAAGAAACACGGCCCTAGAAAAATACTCTAGCAGCCTTGGCATTCCTTTTGCTTTATCCTGACGGTCCATTACTGTGGCAACCTATTAGAAATACAATAACACTAAAAGGCATTAATGAAGTTTGTATTGAACTGCTGTACTCAGTCACCAGCCACACACACACACACACACACAGACTAAAAATCCATCAGTGGCATTTCCTTCTTCTGCATTCTGTGCATCGTATCTCTAAATGTAGATTCACATTTGACTGATTGTCTTTGGCTGCTTCCTCTTCATACAGCATCGGCTGCAGCCAGTGTGTGTGGATTTGTGAGTTATGATGCAAAGATGCGGCACTGTTGTCACAGTGTAGAAGGTCTGGTCAAGCTCGGCTCCAGAGCTGCTGCAGGGTTCACTGCTCCCAGACTATAGGACAAAAGAAAATACAATCAATCAACATCAGACTTTCTCACCTACTGTATATGGGGGTGTGCATTTCAACAGAGACAGGAAGTTGGTCACTCAACAAACCTCTCAATAATGCTGTTGTTACACTGTAGTTCCCTCACCAACATCTCCATTTCCTCCTTCAGATGGTGCATCCTAGAACAAAAGGAAGATATGTTATCAGGGCACACAGACAGACAGACAGACAGAAAGAAAGACACACACAGACACAGACACACACACACACACACCTAGAGACCATGTGGTCCTTGTCCCTGGGTGCGATTCCAGGCTGTTGTCCTGTTTGCTTGGACTGCAGAGTGAAAATGATTCTGTCCAGAGCCTGAGGAGGACAGATGAAACATCATCATCACATCACTCCCAAATCTAACAATAATTAAATAAAAAATATCAAATAACTTTTTTTTTTTTTAATCAGTGCAGATACATGTCTTTGTGCAAACTGTTATGTTACAATATCTGATCTGAGCTGCAGAGAGAGGTCTTCAACACAGACAGAAAGTGAAATGTTGACCTTATTTTGGCGCTGCTCACTCATCTCCAGGTCTGCCAACAAGCCTGTGGAGAAAGAGCTGAAGTCCTGCAGTCGGGTCTGCATCTCCAGTAGAACACTGCAAATACATTACAGACACACTTCACGTGGACTTTTGTGCCAAATTTCAGCGTTCCTGAGATATCGCCTTTAAAAAGAATGGGACAGACGGACGGACAGACAACCTGAAAACATAACGCCTCCGTCCACGGCTGGCGCGGAGGCATAAAAACCAAATGTACCTATTCATTATTAGATTTAGGGCCATGCCTATCACATCATTATGCTAAATTCAAATTTAAAATGCGATTTAAAATCTAAAAATATATTGCTTTATCCGAACAAAATCGAAAATGAATTTAAGAATTATAGAGTAAAGTGTTACAATCTACAATCTCAATATCACTTGTCAAACAGTGAAGTGAAGATTAGTAATGCAGACTAACACATTAATCAGTTTGAGAGGGACTGCTGAATAGCAATGTCCTACTGCTATGTGTTAATCTTCTTCATATAAGCTTTCATCATCTGTGTGAATGTCTGTCAAACCAAACAAACAGTTATTTTATTGTAAACAGTCACAGTGGCTGGGATAACTAACACAGTTTAAGTGAATCTGCTGTGTGTTTGGAGTTTAAAAATGCGACTTGAGAGCCGGCTCTGACCTGCTCCACGTCCTTGTTGAGGCCAAAAGCTCTTTGTATCTCTGCACACAGTCCTCTCGTAGGAGAGATTTCACTCGCTTAATGTGGGTCGACAGGTGGATTCTGGGACGGAAGAGTGACAAGCAGATTACAGGATAGCTCAGAATGACATCCTTCACAGGCTGGACGAGCAGGACAGCAGCTGTGTCGACACATACTCACTTCTCAAACTTGTGGATTTGCTCGTCGTTATACGCCAACTCTGTGGTGAAAATAAGAAAAGAGTACGGTATTGTCAATTTTAACATGTACAAAAAAAGAGCAATAAAAATACAGTATTTGCCATGCCAACAAAAAAACATACATACTGCCAGTTAATCTGTCTTTACGATAATGCTGATGAATTGCCATAATCTTCTGCAGCAGCACCTCCATCTTCTTACTGCTGTGGGAGGCAAGAGGTCAGAGTTCAAACACCCTAAACCCATGAGGCCACTTTATATCCATGCATGCTTGGAGTACCTCTTGTCATTGGCCAGCGTCTCTGCTAGCTTGGCCTGTTCTATCTGCAGATGGTCCAGTCGGTTCTGAAACTCTTGGATTCCGGCAGCGTATATAGGCAAGTGCTCATGGACCTGTAGAAACAGCAGCCACAGACTGATCTCTGATTCAACAAAACCACAAATCTGCCAGAAAATGAATGGTTCACAGTCCATAATCCTGGATTAGTTTACATTAACAGTATTTCAAATTAAATGTGTTTTGAGCTCAACAATGTTGCACCTCTGTCTATTCTTTTCACTCACCTATGATACTGCAATGTCTGTAAAAATGCAGACCAAGAGATAACTCCTAGGGCACCCTGGTTGTTTAGAATGCAATATTTTGACTATACTATATTTGACTAAATGTCAAACTTTATCACTTTTTAACACTGACCGAAATTTGTCCGTTTTGACGGCTGGCATTAAATATTAAATATTCTTTAAACAGAAAGACTATTTTATATGGAAAACATTTCTTATACACCTGATTGTTTCAACTTTTCACATTCTAAGTAGAAAAAACGGTTTATATTAAGGCATTTATAAAACTATCATATTGGTATTATTACTAGAATAAAAACAATTAAATAGTCCTACTTTCAATGATGAGGTAACAAAACACGTTAAAAGTGTGCAACACCATTGCTGCATGCCATCCCTTTTCTTATCACTCTTTTTATTATGACCTGCAATTCTCTGATATATAGTCATTAATGAAGGAATAACGGCATAAAAATACAGAAAATATGTGATACTTCTTTCTGACACCACTCACCAGATGCAGCTTTTGCCTATCAGCTGAACCTTGGTTTTCTGAAGCGTAATGGCCTCTAAGAAAAATAAAGATACAACAGATATGGGAGGAGAAAGAGAAAAAAAGAGGAGGTGGCAGGTTGAATTATCACAATATAATAGGTGGTCTGCATTTGTCAACAGAATACTTCTCTCAGAATCCACAACATACATTGATAGCAGTTAAGATCATATAGTGAGCAATCCAAACCTAAATCACACTCATGGCAGAAAATTCAACCTAAAAAAGCAAGTACAGCTCATATGCCTTTCTGCTGTGTATCATAATGTATGCAATACATTTTAACACCCCCAGTGTGAGATCTCAGATTCTCTTTATTTGGCTCAAAAAGTGTGTAGATACACTCACAGTGTGTGTGTCCTGTGTTCTACGTTGAGGCAAGACTGCAGTCTAATGGTGATCATCGCGATACTGTGCATTGCGTCTTCACACTCCCTGCGCAACCTCATCCTGAGGAACAATAAGAGTGTGTGAGAGGAGGAAAAATGGGACAGGAGAAGAGTTTGATAAGGATCATTACTTAGACTCAGTACATAACCTCAGAGGTGCATTGTTCCTTTGCAGTGCAGTGAAAGAAATATTTGTTAATTTAACATGTGTGTGTGTGTGTCTCACATGTAGCTGTAGTATCCTTGCAGCAGCAGCTTTCGGTGTGTGTGCAGCAACTGTACTATCCTCAAATACTGATAGACCACTCCCACTATTACCTACAGAAAAGAGGGGAAGTAAAGGAGATAATAAAAAAAATGGGTTGGATGCTTATAAATAAAAAAAATAAAAAAAATGAACATAACATTAGACATGGCTGGCAAACAAATCAGCAGAACAGCAGTACCTTGGAGAAGTTGTAGTCTGCCATAACGTCAAACCTGGATGGGATGACTGGAGTCGCTGCTACAGAGGACAGAAAAAACACACAAAATACATGACTTATGGAAACAGTGTGTGTGTGTGTGTGTGTGTGTGTGTGTGTGTGTGTGTGTGTGTGTGTGTGTGTGTGTGTGTCTGGGCATTAATACTCGCACACGTTATTTCAAATGTGACTACTTTCTTTTTCAACCAACATTCAAGATGCACTCCTCTTTTGTATATCATTTCCCTATATCTGGTGTTGGCATTCCCCTAGGGGAATATCAAAGAATAAAGAAGAGGGAAGCTTAAAGGTCCTATGACATGCTGCTTTTTGGATGCTTTTATATAGGCCTTAGTGGTCCCCTAATACTGTATCTGAAGTCTCTTTCCCGAAATTCAGCCTTGGTGCAGAATTACAGCCACTAGAGCCAGTCCCACAATGAGCTTTACTTAGGACGTGCCATTTCTGTGTCTGTAGCTTTAAATGCTATTGAGGAGGAGGGGGGGGGGCAAGGTGGAGGGTGGGGGTGTGGCCTTTACCAACTGCCATGCTTCGCTTGTTTTCAAGCCATGATGTCTCTCTCTCTCTCATGGGTGGGCCAAATTCTCTGGGCGGGCAAAGCAGAGAAAGGGGAGGTAACCTTCCTCCGTATGACGTCATAAGGAGGAGATTCCAGATCGGCCCATCTGAGCTTTCATTTTCTCAAAGGCAGAGCAGGATACCCAGGACTCGGTTTACACCTATCGCCATTTCTAGCCACAGGGGGACCATAGGCAGGCTGGGGGAACTCACGTTAATGTTAAAAAACCTCATAAAGTAAAATGTTCATGCCATGGGACCTTTAAGACTTCACATAAACATATCAAAGGTGTACATGTCTTTGATTGTCTTACGTTCTCTGAAGGGCATGCTGGTATTTGCTTCAGGCCCATAGCTGAGCAGAATGAGGGGCTCGGCAGGTGAAGTACACGGAAGGTTGACCACCTTCATGTTGCCCTCCAGAGGGAGGTTGTGACCCAGGTACAGCAGATGTTGCAGCTGAACTCCTATACCGGTTTGAGACGCCACTTCCTCAAAGAACACTGACACCCTGAGAGAATTGAGAGGAGTGAGAGCTTTTTGGCTGCTAGACACCTTTTTAAATTTCAGGTTTGATTCTGCATCCTGACTACATTTTGTGATCAGGATCAGTGCTCTTGGTTACTGCTATAATTGCAATTCTGCACAAATGTATCGGCGCATATCCATGATACCCAGTGCAGATGTAGTGGCTTCAATTTGTATTTATGTTCGCGGAGATATTGAAAGGCTGGTCACATTTTCAATGTCCAACGATGCATGGAAAAAGGTGATCGACACAATAACCATCGGTAACAGTGGTTACATGTAAGTACGAACTAAACTTGCTGCATTATCTAATGGTAGCAGGTAGTAGAGCTCGACCGATAAAGGATTTTTAAGGCCGATATCGATACAAATATTTGGTGATTTAGAAATCCGATATTCCGACATATCGGCTGATATGTATATTTTTTTAAATATCCAGAAAGGCATTACAAATCATAAACAGATTCCCCTAACATTAGTTATCTGTAGTTATTTATGAGTCCTCACTAAAATAATGTGATAATGCAGTTTAAAAATAAACTTGTTTGTTTTATTCTCACAACAGAACAGAAACATCAAAATATATTAAAGTTCTGATAAATAAAATGTATAAAAATTAGGGCTGTCAGCATTAATCGCATGCCGGCATTTATTAATTTATTTTACACTTCACTCGGCTTTGCGTCATGCCTAACAGGCTACTATTTTGACCCTTTGCCACACCTTTACTTATCATCAAGCTGCCATACTTCCTCCTGCTGCAGGCTGCAGGCATGATGGAGAAAGACAGCAGCAATAACTCTGAATGGAGCTTTTTATTTTCCAAAACTCCCGGACGGCTCAGTAGACAAGTCTAAAGCCATATGCACATTGTGTAAAGCCGAATCAAAATATCACTGAAGCACGTCAAGCTTGAGCTACGGAGCTACGGAGCTAAGCATATAGTTCAGTTAACGTGATGCTACCCGCTAGCATGCTACCCACTCAGGCAAAGCACTATTTTGGAGAGTGCTACTTGCCGACCTGTGGATGAAACCAAATCCAAAACAATTACTACAGCTCTTGCGAAACAGGTGGCAACTAACTGCAGACCTGTCAGCATCGTAGAGGACTCAGGTCTTAAAGACGTACTATCATTGCCGTCGAGGGGGACAGTAGTTTCACGCATTCACAGCCACATGACACGGAGAAAGCAGCCACAGTGGAACTGCTGCAAGGTGCTGCAAACGCTGTCTCATTAACCGGTGATCACTGGACGTCAGTGTGTAATCAACATTATTTAGGAGTTACTAAACACTATATTGACTCTGGTAAGGATAGGGATTTTTAGTTTTTTAGTTAGGTACTTGGCGGAATTGTGCAATAATGAGAGATTCACACATTTTTCTTTTGTTTACAGTAAATAAATAATAACAAATACAAATCTTAAAGTAAAGTTCATAAAGTAACTTTCTATGCATTCATGAATTCCTTATTCACCACTATACTGTAGACATTAACTAAATTATTTACAGCCATGAATCAGCTCAAATCACATTATGTGGCTCTAATTCGATTTTTTTTTTTTTTTTTTTTTTTAAGTATAACATAATGCTGCAATTGCTTCACGTTTGGCTTGTTGGTGGAATCATCGACCAATGAGTCATATTGTAAATAACGTAACTTTTGACGTTTGCTTCCTCCTTATTTCTGTGGTAACATTAAAGAGATTTAAAAAGGACAGATAGGTTGGTTACTGGTACATATTTTTGTGAGCAACCAACCTATCTACCTATAAAGTGACATGAATTATCGTTAGCCAGAAAAGATCAAGGCTAACGTTCCATTGCTTATATTATATCTGTAAGTCTGCTTTATTAGTGTTTGATCAGAATAATGTGTGTGATACGCCTATGCAGACTTACGTGTTATAGTGGTTTATGTAGATGCAATGTGCCATGGCCTGTTGCAGAGAGAAGATGTGAACTGGCTGCCGCTGCAGTATGTCTGTGGTGGCTGTGAAGAACTGGTCAAAGCCCCAACACCTCTCCTGGTCAGCCTCCAGTATACCCGCTAGCACTGGAACCAGCTGCACCGCCAGACCCCTACAGACAGAGAGGGACAGAATGGGAGAGAAATGGATGGAGACAATCAAGACAAAGTTAGCATCCCGTGTTCTCATTAAAGAGTCACTGAGATGCATGTTTAAATGCTCTTTAACAGGTGACATACTGTGATAGTTGGCAGCTGTGAGGTAGGTGGTAGCCCCACTCTATAGGCCCGTTCTCCACCCGCTGTGTTCCGCTTATTGCCCCCATAGGCTTCTCTGTAGTCATTTTGAACCTACACATCATAACACACAAGTCAGGCTGATGGATCATTGATGGATGTTCATGTTTAACCAGATACCTCAGAAATCCTGAAGAAACATTGAGAAAACACCTTTCTCTAAGGGGAGAGCTAAGCATTTGGCACAATTAAGTTAGGTTAAGTGGTATTTTCATTAACACTGAGAAAATGTCATCTACTGGTTTCATGGTGGTATGTTTTCCAATATACAGTAAATCTTGGCTGGTGGAGATGGAGCTTAAGACAAGTACTTTGACACCCAACTCAATGTCATAATTTCACATAAATATGTGTGCATGTATATATATCTGTTTATCTGATTTCAAAGGTTTCAATTTGTGTCTCAACTTGTTTCTACTTGAAAAGTGTTGTAGTTCAACTATATTTAACTATCCATGTACAGTCATGTGAACAAATTAGGACACCCACGCTAAAGTTGACAAAAAGAGGAATAAAAAAAATCATCTTTTGGAAATTGATCTTAATGCCTTAATTAAAAAAATGAGGAAAAATCCAACCTTTAAGGACACCAATTTTCTTTGTGAATGAATAATGTATGGTAAATAAATAAACGTTCTCACTTAAAATACAGGGGGCATAAGTAAGTACACCCCTATGTTAAATTCCCATAGAGGCAGGCAGATGTTTATTTTTAAAGGCCAGTTATTTCATGGATCCAGGATACTATGCATCCTGATAAAGTTCCCTTGGCCTTTGGAATTAAAATAGCCCCACATCATCACATCCCCTTCACCATACCTAGAGATTGGCATGGTTTTATTTCAGTTAGGCTAATAGCTGGTTTGATTGTCATTGAGAGATGATTTTATGGAAAGTACCCCATGCCAATATCTAGGTATGGTGAAGGGCATGTTTAGCATGGGTGTCCTAATTTTTTCACATGATATATATGTGTGTTTTATGCTTGTATATATATGTTTTTGTCTTTGTGAAGCACTTTGGTGCAAACTTGTTTGCTTTTAAAGTGCTATATAAATGAAATAAACTTAAATCAAATCGAAACTGGTATAATTACTTCATTAGCTACGGTTGAAGGAGTGGAGTTTGAAACTCAATGTGTGGTCTGTGATTTAATTTCTCACAGCTATTGTATTAACTTACATGGTGGGCTTGTTCCTGCGGGGTCCTCCATACGGTGTAAAGGGAAGACTACCAGTGGCAGCGTGGTAAAATGTCACACCAATACTCCAGAGGTCTACACTCACTCCATAGGATTTCTGTTGAGGCTTACGCAGCACGGCACGTTCATACATGTCTGGGTGCTACACACACACACACACACACACACACACACACACACACACACACACACACACACACACACACACACACACACACACACACACACACAGTAAGAAGAAAGGACACAAGCAAATCTGCAGAGGTGGATAAACAGTCATCAAACCTTCATATGTTGATAGCATTTACGATTATCATCTAAACATGTATTCTTTCTATATCATATATACTTTTAATCAGGGAACACCATGTTACATTTAAATGTAACAGTGAAATGTGTAGTTACTTCTAGAGCCTTACACCTCATTTGTCCACTAGAGGGCCACCCAGGCTTCATAATACAAGTTGCTTCGAGGTATCAAGATCCAGGCTGCACAGGGCCTGTCTCACAAAGTCATTCCAAAACAGTCACTACATAACACTGGTAACACAGGCTTGGAGTGGATTCACATGCAATGGTGGGGTTCGTAGCACACCACCACTCACATGCAACACATAGAAATTCAGATCAGAGTTTAGAGGGTAAGCTATCCTTATGTGGAAATGGCGCTTTTATAGCATTAAAGTAATATAGATATCAAAGTGGTTTATTAAAAATTTCATTTACATTTCTTTTTTTTGAAATTTTGCTGTTTGAATTTTCACTACTAATTTAATAAATTGTAATCAATCTTTACTATATATTATATTTGGATGACTCCGAAAAAAAATAGTTTGAAGGATTGTGCAGCCTAGGCGGAAGCATGCGCTCTTCTGTCTCCAAGTCACTTTATTCAAAAATGTTATTTTTGACTGCATTTTCGCAGATAGCACAAAACACAGGCTTACTAAGGCTTCATCCACACTAATACAGTATAATTTTAAAACCCATAACTTTTGCTATGTTTACACCTGATCACACACTGATCCGGCGTTTTAGAACCCCTAAAACGGAGACATTTAGAAAAGCTGCTGACCCCGTTTGATCCGGTCTGGACGGGCAGAAACAGAGACCATTTGAAACGATGATGCAGACAATTACGTTATCAGACACATCGTGTCCTTCCTTGATTCATCACGCCCCTATCACATGACCCTTTTTCTGGAGGAAAACAAACATCCGCCTTGACTACCAGTGGTTATTTCAACACGGATAACAAAATTACAGCCGTTTCTGACCTTGTTGTCGATGCCAGCAGCTGTTATGCAGTTAGATTCTACATTTTATAATGCTACTAATGCCTAAATGCGCAAGAGGCAAGCTATTATTTGCATAATTTGCGACAATATTCGTGACCAGCGGCGTTATCAGCCTTAAGCGTCATTTAGGGGTGTGCGGTGGTGGGAGTGTCTATTAAATGGCCTATTTGTTTGAGTTGAATGTTGAATGTCAAAAAGTAACGTTACCTGAAAACAGCGTGTAGTTTCTTTTTAGCATATCACTTCACACTTTCAGTCACTATGACTACTACCACGGTCAGAAACATTGTGCCAAAATATGAACAATAACGTTACTGTCAACGGGCTCATCTGCTAATGTTAGCTACCGACCATTACCTTGAAACCATCCAGCAAATAGACGGTACTGTAGGGTGCAGTTACCTGAAACCGGTAATTTAACGTCACCGATCATTTAAAGGCTCTGACACACCAACCTGATAATCGGCCGCCGGACAGTCTGGCGAGGTCAGTGACTCAAGTCTGTTCGGTGTGTTCCGTGCCGTCGTCCGTTGGAGGGGCCGTCGGCCTTCATTTCGGCAGACCTGACTTGCTTGTTCGGAGGGCGGGCAGTCGGACTCAATGACCAATCTGATTGGTGGAGTGCTAACCCGAAATTAACGAGTGGGATGAGTGACGGATGCCTCTCAAAATCGGACAAAAATCTTTTAAACTGACCTTTGTCGATCTGAAATGAAGACACGTTTCAGTGAACTATTTTTGTAAAATACGAGATCGTAGTTCGAACAAGCTGCTATTATGTTCGGCTGGAGAAGCCAGACCCACATGACGCGTTCGTCATTTCCGGTTTTCATTTTTTGGGCGACAATACAGATTAGCACCGCCTGCTGTTATGGAGACGTATTACGTCTCGCGCACGCACAGAACGTAGGCTCAAGTCGGCGTCGCTTCGGTGTGTTCAGAGGCACTTTTTGGACCTCGGGGAGACTGATCAGTCCGACTGCCTTTTCTGCCGACGGTCGGCTGTAGGGTTGGTGTGTCAGGGCCTTAACACACAGTTTAACAACAAAACGCTGAGTGAACATTACTAGCTAAGTTTTTCATGTTGGTTTTGAGTGGTATGCACCCCCACTTACCTGGAAAACGGTTTTAAAACAGTAACGTTAATACAGCGTGTCGGAGGAATACAGCGTCTCCTGCAGCGGGGAGTCAGAAGCAGAGGGACCGCAGCGTTCGCTAACATTAGCTTCTTGTCTCATCTGGGGTCTGATAAACAGTGAATTCATCAAATTCAGTGTCCACACTGCTATTTTCCAATAAACTGTAGCTGTCATATTTCACGGGACCCGCGTGAGTGCGGATTTCCTGTCGCGGCTTTCGCCGCTGTTTGTCACTTTGCCTAAGATTGAGTGACAAGTGTACTCGCCCTGTTGTTTATTTGGTTGCCATGACTTTCGCGAGTGATGACGTCCTGTCACTGTTCCAGTTGCTCACCCTAAAGGGGAGAGAGAGCGGATGACAGTTCGCTTGAGTTCAGCAGAGCAGACAGCTCTGCAGAGTCGTATAATTACGACTTTATGACTTTTCATAAACAGCTGAAGAAGCACCGGTGCGCCGCTGCTACATGTACATAGCGAAAACCCTGTTATGCATCTGCCCTATTTCTGATACCGTGGTGGCAGAAATTTTGCTGCGTCTGATCGCCAGTTGCATGACTGACCACCGGAGGGTGACATCGGGTTGCATTTTTTTCAAAGTTGAATCTGTCTCAAGCCTGCAGGTTTTTTCGGCACCCCCCAGCGGCACTCACTGCCGCAGCCTAAATGCACTACCACAGTTCAAAATAAATGGAAAGACTTGCGTCTTCACCGGACCCGGCCTTACATGTGCTTACATCGACACGCGCATGCCCAGTGTACGGGAATGGTCTGTGATATGCGTTTTCGGGTGTTTTAGTATGGACAGAGATAAGTCCTGAAACACTTGTGCCGACTGAGATTGATTTAGTTTTAAAACACCGTTTGAGAATGAAAACGTAGTAGTGTGGATGTAGGCTAAGTTGAGTGGGACTGTTGTCTTACCAGATACTCTTCAGTTCCGTAGATAGACACAAACTTCTCATCATCTTCCAGCTCTCTTGCTGCTCCAAAGTCAGTCAGCTTATAAACAGACTTGCCATCCTCCCCAACCTGCCGCATGATGTTGCCTGGTTTAATGTCCCGGTGTACTACACCATTTTCTCGCAGGTGGTTCATCCCCTGCACTAAAGAGAAGAAAGGTAGGAATACTTTAGTTTAGAATGTTTGAAGTCATAGAAAGACCAATATATACAGTATACCCACCTACACACTGCAAAACTGTGAGGAACTCTGTTTCAGGCAGGCCAAAGGCGTTTTCTGCGTCCTCGAGCAGGCTGAGAAGAGATCCTCCTGAACAATACTCCATCACCAGCACCTTCTGTTTAGAGGGCAGCTAGAGAGAGAGCGAGAGAGAGAGAGAGAGAGAGAGAGAGAGAGAGAGAGAGAGAGAGAGAGAGAGAGAGAGGGGCATTAGGAGGTGAGCAATTGCTTCAACACTGTAAACATTATGGAAATATATTAGGGAAAACTTACTGCCAAGAATTCCATGATAGATACAACTTAAAGAGGAAAGTGACCACGTGTACAAATGCTCTCCTATTCCATGTTACAAATTAATTTGGAACTGCAGCCCTGTTTTATATAATGATAATTATCTTATCACAACACATGGCTGTGTTTTCCCATGTCCTTGTTTGTCTTTACTCTTCTCATGGTAGTCTTACCTCTTCCACGGCGTGCAGCCTGACAATATTGTTGTGATTGAGCTTCCTCAGCATTTCAAACTCTCTCATCTGGACCTCATGGGGGCGGTTGTAGCTCAACATGTTAAACACCTTGACGGCTACCAGCTCGCCCAACCTCTGCAAAGACACACACACACACACACCTCAGCATAACATGTCACAATTACATGTAAGAACATCAAAACAAGGCCAAATCAGCACTGCAAACACAACCTTTTCTTATCACACATCCTGTCGCTTTTGAGAGAAAAGGTAGGCTTGAAGATCTGAGATAATGGCAGCAGTTATGTAAATGAGCTGCTCTGTGGAAAAACAACTTGACAATGTGTTATGGTTAAAACAATCATCCACAATGTGGCTACCTTGTTGCGTGCCTTGTAGACACTGGCAGTAGCCCCTTGCCCGAGGACATCTTCTACAGACCACAGGTAGTTTGCTGTACTGGCCGTCACCCCTGCCATGCTGGAGGGAAGAGACAGACAGAGAGAATAATTAGACAGAGAGGAAACAATCTGTCATTTCTTTTATCATATTATGTATACCAGAATATTTTGGGTTGAATTTTAATATGTTATAAGAAGGAAAACTAAGCCAACAATTCAACTTCAGGAAAAAGACATTATCATACGTTTTAAAGGTAATGAGATGGAAAAAGATGTTATTGTTTTGTACAGTTAATTACATTATTATGAAAATTTCACATTCACAAGAAGAAATGGGCAGACTCCAAACCAAACTTTGGACATTTTTATCAAGAACTTTATCAATATGGCAACACTGTATATGTACCTCTGCAATGGACATTTTAAATTATTGCAATACTGGGGAAAAGAGTTTGTGTTGGGTAACGTTACTTGTGTTCTTTACATAAAGTATAAAAAAGAAAGAATAAAAAGACAGAATTAGAAAAATATTAACAGAGACTGGGTAACGTTAGAGAGACAAGCTATCTTTGTCTTTGTGCTCATAGAGAGATACAAACATTACAAATGAATTATTGAATACAGTAAATGTAGCCGGATATAGTTACTAGCTACTATATAGGTAGCTAGCTAGCTATAACAATAACGTTTACGTTACATGTAGCCTACACAATATTTCTCAAACTTTGTTATTATTGAAACACTAATTTCCTTAGCTAGGTTAATAGAGATGGTAACAGTGAATCTACATAGTTAGCTAGCTATCTAGCTAACTTAATATTAACTTTAGCTACATATGCTTTGGTGACCTTTATTTAGCGTTAGATGGTATGTAAATTACCTGACAACCAGCAGTTTATTGACTGTGCACTTTAATAACACAACACTTATCTTATATGATTATGTTAGCAACTAACGTTACTTACGCTAGTTAAAAACTAGCTAACTAACTAACTAAGTAACTAACGGGTATCTAGGAAGTCCGTTTAACTAACTAAAATGTTAGCTGTTCGCTTACCTGGACTGCTGATGCAGTTAGCATAAATAAACTTCCTGACAGTTGTCCCTGATAGCCTCTGCCGTTATCGGAACCACGGCCGGCAGGTTCTGCGGGATGTCTCAGTTACAACTGTTTTTTTTTTTTCTTCTGTGAAATATGACGTCAAAATAAACGTCACTCTTGTCAGTTACAGCTCAAACTGGCCAGTAGATTTTACGGTAAATCCGAACTTCCTGAAAACAAAATACGCTTACGTGTGAAACTTCTTCTGAAGTGAGAAACGAATGGCTGCTTTCTGAACAGGTAGCTAACGTTAACGTTTCGGTTCGGGAGAACCTTCTGCTGATGACCGTTTCCTAGAGTTAACGAGTTAACGAGTTTTCTAGTTTCATCGAAGGTAGCAGCTTGTATCACTGCAATACGGTGACTGATTTAGAATGGGATGGTCTCTAGACTCTAGTCATAAATGAAGGCGGAAATAAACAAAGTGCAAACTTGAAGGTTTCATTTTCTGCCTAAACTTCCGTCTGTGTTGCACTAACCGAAATACAGTTATTACATAGGTCACATTATACTGAGGCATCCTGATGAATCTGCTGGAATAATGTTGTTCCTAGTTTTTACTTGAGATAAGTTTTGCCCTGAAAAGAAGAGACTGGGGAACTATGAGCAGCATGCAGGGTCAGGGTCCCATGTTTGGCACAATTTTAAATGGAAACTACAGTACAGCAGTGGTTCACACTACTATTCCACTGTATGCGAAAGGCCAGTCAACATATCAACAAACATAAACAGTTGTTTTCCTAAGATACATTTAAGGGCATCTGGCCCTGAACTGGCTTGTTGGAGTTCAGATATTTAACCCAGATGTGTTTTCACCTTTATGAATGTGCAAGTGATTGTGTTCCCATTGTCCCTGTAGAGTCACTATGAGTGCTGTCCTCTCTGTTGTTCCATTAATGTCTCCAGGATTTGTCTCTGGATCAGTGCAGTCTGTTTCTCTCCTGAGAGAGACAAATTCACATACTCTATCTGTAAAATATAATTAACACCCGTCAATTGTATTCCCCACCTCAATGTGTCTGCATCCTTTTTAATAGACTGATACAGATTGAAACTCATTGTAATATTGCATCGAGCAACCACGCAATTTACGAAGTTTATTTTCTTAATTACAGTGAGTAAAATGATAATGTAGGTTCATATTATTTATTCTTCATATATGGTTTAGTATGTGACCTTTCTTTCCATGTTCACTTTCTGGTCGAATACTGCAGGAACTGTGCAGTAGGCTATGTGTCTAGTCTACCTGTTTGTCTGTGTGTCACATTTTAGTTGCCTGACAAACTTTGCATGTTCTACAAGCTACTCTACATGATGAGTAGTACTCAGCCTGTAATTAATATCTTCTGTGGCTGTGGTGGGAGCTTTCCAAAGTTTGAAAAAATAACCCAATGATGTAATTTGGGTTTTCGGACTGGGTTTAAGGCTTAACATTTTTTAACCACAAAGCCTGCATTAAAAACTAGAGTTTATGCACCGATCCGATACCACGTAATAAAGCCCTAAAGAAAAAATACGTTAAAGTAGTTTATGTTCTTTTTCCGTTATAACTGACTGTCAAACTGCAGAATAAAAGAACGTTCTGTGGCATTCATGTTTCACAAAGAGTTTAACCTGAACCAGACCGACAACAAAGATAGAAATCATATCACATCCATACAGGGAAAGTAGTATACAGCTGTTATACATCATATCACATCCATACAGAGATAGTAGTATACAGCTGTTATACATCATATCACATCCATACAGAGATAGTAGTATACAGCTGTTATACATCATATCATCCATACAGGGATAGTAGTATACAGTTCTTAAAACATAATAAAATATATGACACACTGGTATCGGATCAGTACTCGGTATCGGCCGATACGCAAGTTCAGGTATCGGAATTGGTATCGGGAAGCAATAAATGGTATCGGACCATCGCTATTAAAAACTGGAGGTGTGAAGTTTGTAAGAAGTGAGCATTTACAGGGTAAGAAAGGTCTACTGGTGGCCAGGTTGGTCCAGTGGTAGAGCAGGCGCACGTGTACCGAGAGGTTTATGCCTCGATGCAGAAGTCCAGGGTTTGAATCCGACCTGTGACGATTTCCTGCATGTCCTCCCCTTTCTGCTGTTTCACTTTTGGCTGTTTTATTTATTTATTTATTTATTTTTTTAAGTCTGGCTCTTGCGAGTGTCCAAACTTTATGGAAGTGTAATACTAAACCACTGGAGTACCCCTTTAACCTCGGTTTGATTTGAGGCTTTTCTTGCCTACGTAGCTTTTATGCAAGTTTTGTTACCAATAGGCCATTGAAACCCCTCAGTTGGTGATTTACTTGTTTCTTCTTGCTGTATATTTTTGGTCTGTTACATCATGTTTCATTTACTGTACTGTACTTGGAACAGACATATTTCAATATATTCTATCATTATTCTATTAATATTTTCATGGATGATTTTCTGAAATTAAATTTGATTGTTACAAACGTCAAATAATTCAAGAATCTTTATAGCAAGCAATGTTTATTAAAAAAACAGATCTACTACAAGAACTACACATAGAATTATATAAGGCCTATTCGATTAAACTACTATTGCTATTACTGTACAATATTGTACCAAAAAAGAGTGTACCTCTGTAATGTACAACATTGTATATACAAAGTACATCGGAACACAGGATTCTCCAGTAATACAGAGACAACTATAAATAGATTTGACATTACAGTCTTTTTTTTTTTAGTTCTGCTGTTTTCAAATGGACACTAAAATGCATATTTAACAATATTCAATTCTGACAAATCATCCCCACACAGTTAGTCCACACGCAAGCCAATTTGTTCAAGTGCCACTGATTGATTTGAGATCGAAGAGGGTCCCAGCTCCCCTTAACAGCACAGCCGGGACAAAACACACCAACCAACCACATGCATGTCTGTATGCGTGAGAGTGTGTGTGTTCATTAGATGAGTTCCTTTCTCACCACAAACACACACAGTCACAGTCCCTCCAGTTGTCATGATGAGGTAAGAGCAACACAAATACACCAGGTAATACACAAACAGTATACAGAGATAAAAAATAAACCTTAACAAGTATAATTCATTACCTGGTAGAGAGCATACAGGAATGCATTATGGGCTGTATTTCTGGGAGAAGGGGAAAGGCGTGAGAGAGGGGAATATGAGGACACCTCAGTGAAATTAGTTCAATACAGTTTCAAAAAGGTGAACTACAACAAAAAGGGATTCAGTTTACCCTGAACGATCCTGTCCACTTTTGAAGTCAGTGTTTGCAAAATGATTCACATATTCCTTAATTCATCCTCAGATCTAGTTTTGGGTACATAAGGTACATTTTAGCAAATAATACAATAAAAAAAAATACAAGTTTAAGTCCTTGTATTTGGGTTTTCTTGTCCTCTTTCTACTTAGAAGCTGGTCCGCTACTGGTTTTGCTACAGCAGTAACTGAAGATGAGACAACTTATGTCTATACCTGCAGGCTTTTTAGCTGGTCACATGTACACAGTGCATATTTATTCAGCACTAAGGCTGCTGGTACTCCAGAACAAGTGTTTTCCTATCTGTCTCTAGACAGCTGCTGTCGGGTGGCATCCCTTTATGATGGGTGGGCACTGGGTGGGGGGGTGAGGTGCATACATACTATACATCCATGCATGTTCACACAGGCACACAAACACACACACACACACACACACACACACACACACACACCCAGACAGCTACACAGTTCAACATTTTACCATTACAGATTCTGAGCATTAATTAACAACTGGGAACAAAAAGTAAAACAAAAGCAAACTTTGCTTAAGAACGCATTGGATGAGGTGGTTGGTTGTGCTTCTATCTAAACACACTCAAGAGGATCCTCAGCTCCATGCTTCCAGTTATCATCATGATTATTAAACATACATACACACCATTAGAATAATATAACCCTTTTTACTGTTAAGTCTGAAGTTTATTAGTTAAAGAAGCAAGCTGTAACTTTGTTTGATGTTGTCCTGTGGCTGGTACTGCAGATATATAAACTGATGCAATCAGCCAGCTCACCATAATGGCTGCTGTCTATGGCCCCAGCATGCAAGGAAAACCTGAAAGGCGTTTAGCTGCCACAAAACACCAACACACACACATTTGGAGAGAATGTGTGTGCATGTGTACAGTCCAACATTACCTATAAAAAAGCTGGATTTCAGTGGTCCCCTACATACATAATAGGGCTGCAGGAGAGAAGCAGCATAATGCCTCAAACTACCAGCTTTCATGATCTGTATTGCTATATGTGTAATTAGAACTACTGTTGGCCATGTACAGTTTTGGAGAGAACTGCTCCTGCTATGCTCTTGTTGTTGTCCTAGTACTGAACAGTAATAATAATTCAAAAAAATAAATCACCAACATATCAAACACTGGAGGAAGAGATCAATAAAGCTCTCGATCACATGACATACATTGATATTTGGCCCAGTTTTCTTTCCTTTCATCATCTCAAAAGTCCACCTTTATCTCCAGTCTTCCACTTCTGAAGCAGCAAGTCAGTGTGTTTCATTTCTACACAGAGCGAGAGCTTAGCATTTCACAGTCTATTCTCAGGAATCAAACACTCCCTTCCAGTCCGCTAGTCATGGGTCACTAAAAAGAAAAGGAAAACTGTCATGTCTACTATACAAAATCAAACAGTGTTTTTTGTTCCACACTTAGATCTGCGTGTAAAGGCAAGTAACACTCCTGCACACCCACTCAAACACAATTCCAAACATCACAAACTAGTGTATGTAAGCTGTAGGTCTGTAAGTATCCATCCTGAGTCCCGTTCCCTTGTAAAAAGAAATTCAAAATCCAGTGATGCCTTGGATCTCTGCGTTGGCAAAAGAAAAAGAAGTGTCTCTGATGGGAGTTCACTAATCTACGCCCTCTGATAGCTGACCTGCAGTAAGCATTGTTGCCAGTAAAGGGGCGGAAAAAACTGTTGACACTCTAAAGAGAACATGATGCCTTAAGAACTCACCCGGACACCAAGAACTGAATGCTACACGAGTAGTGGGTTAGGTCTTGTGTGAAACACCTGGTAGAAGAGCTGTAAGAATCAAAGAGTATGTAAGAATCAGTATCATGAGTCGGACCGAGAAGTCCTAAGCCGGGCAGGATTTGTCGTTAGACTGGGGTGGAGGTGGAGGAGGAGGGGTGTGAGGGAGAGAGAGTGTGTGGCCTGTAAGTGGAGGAGGAGGTGTAGGGGGCACAGTAGAGGTCGGGGAACCCATGGCTGGACTGCCACCTCCGCTCTTTGGGAACACCACTGGCTTGGGCCTAGTTGCTGGGGGGCGCAGCTCTCTAAAGGAAGGTACAGATGAGGAGAGAGAGGGGGATGTGGCAGAGGGCAGGGGGCTCCGTGGCTGGCTCTTGACCGGGCGAAAGGAGGAGGGCGTGTCGCTGGCGGAGGAGGCGCTGCGCTGAAGTGGATGGGCATGTGAGGAGCCCCCCTCACAGTCCCGTAACAGACGGGAGTGGAGTGGACTGGAGGGCTCTGAGGCTCCTCCTCCTCCTCCACCACCCACACCTTTCAGCTGCTCAAGTGTGTCCAGGACCACGTCAGGTGTGTGTGTATGTTTCGAGGTGCTCTGTCTCTCCAACTTACTGAGCTCACTCAGGGCAGAGCTCATCGCAGCATCAATGTCCTGCAACATGAGAGGCAGACATAAAAGTAAATATAACCTTGTGCATACAAATACCCAAAAGTAGTAGATGGGGATGTTAGTGACTGATCTGAAGTTGTACCTGTGAGCTGTGCTCCACCTGGGCTATGACCTCAGGGTCCAGTGGTCTGTGGTTGCTGAAGCTCTTAGAGCGCCCTGCTGTAGTCGTCTTGCGCAACTGTGGACTCTCCACCTAAAATGTTCATAATGCCCTCGTTTAAATGCTTGCCAAATTAAACAAAAATAGGTCATTTATAACATAAATTTGTTAAAGGTAAGATGTTACAGTACCTTGGTCTTGAGAGAGGAGTGGCGAGTGACTGAGTTGAGGATGCTGTGAGCGCTGACGGGTCGTTTGTCTCCAGTTTCTTTCACCAGAGCCCCACCAACAGGAAGAGACGCGGTTCTCACCCCTCCTCCCCCCCCTCCACTGGCTCCTGGACTCGTACTGTCGCTTTCTGAGCTCCGGAACGCCCTTCGAATGCTCCCAGACTCTGGACGCTTCCTCAGCCTGAACGAGACAAATATTTAATTGCTATTTTTCATGGGGTCAGCCAACTCAGGGCAAAAAAAGTCTGAAAACAACAACAAATTAAAATCTTAAGGAAGAAACCAAGAAGAAATCTTTCATTTTATGGTGTGGGTTCCTCACTTTCACTTTTTTTTTTCTTCTTTTGGCCCCAAGTTGATTTCCATACGATCCATTTCATATCAACTAAAAGCTAAAGTTGCAAATGACAATATACTGTAAATAGTCTGATACACACTTGTTCAGGTTGGCCAGGTAGATGTCAGCCACATGTGCTCCAGTAGGAGAGGCAGCATTGCCTCTAGTAGACACTCTCTCCTCCAGCAGGTCCTTGCTGTCCACATCAGGCTTTGGACTTCCCCTGTCCCCATCAGACCTGAAACAATCAAAACTTTAGTTTATAAATCATCGCTCCACCTCCATCTTGTACCAAGACAGCAGAGGAAAAACTCTCTCACCGATACATTACTTCTGAAACACAAGGCTTACTTTACTGTACCACTTTGCTTTTAATTAAGAACGAGTAGTGATGAATAGTTGACAATTGGGGCAATTTTTAGGCCTTTATTGACAGGACAGCTGAAGAAATGAAAGGGGAGAGAGAGGGGGGAATGACATGCAGCAAAGGGCCACAGGTCGAAGTCAAACCCTGGCCTGCTGCGTCGAGGAGTAAACCTCTATATACAGTTGTGCTCATAAGTTTATGAACCCACGCTAAAGTTGACTAAAAAGAGGAATAAAAAAATCATCTTTTGGAAATTGATCTTAATGCCTTAATTAAAAAAAATAGCCCCACATCATCACATACCCTTCACCATACCTAGAGATTGGCATGGTTTTATTTCAGTTAGCCTAACAGCTGGTTTGATTTGCATTGAGAGATGATTATTATGGAAAGTACCCCATGCCAATCTCTAGGTATGGTGAAGGGCATGTGATGATGTGGGGCTATTTTATTTCCAAAGGCCAAGGGAACTTTATCAGGATGCATAGTATCCTGGATCCATGAAATAACTGGCCTTTAAAAATAAAAATCTGCCTGCCTCTATGGGAATTTAACATAGGGGTGTACTGACTTATGCCCCCTGTATTTTAAGGAAGAACATTTATTTATTTACAGATACATTATTCATTCACAAAGAAAATTGGTGCCCTTAAAGGTTGGATTTTTCCTCATTTTGTTAAATTACGGATTTTTTTATTCCTCTTTTTAGTCAACTTTAGCATGGGTTCATAAACTTATGAGCACAACTGTATGGACGCCCGCTCTACCAACTGAGCTATCCGGGCGCCCAATGCTTTTAAACTTTTTCAAAACTACAAAGTGTTTTACCCACCCTCCCAAAAAAGGGGGCTGCAACTTAAAGGGAACTTCTCAAATTCTTGTCTAGTAGGACTACTGAGCTAGATAACTTTTTACTCACCACCTCAGAGTTTTGGGAAACCTGGACTTTTGACAAGAATACAATAAGTAGAGTCACAGAAAGTAAAGTCCTGTAGCCATAGCCACAGAAGTGAAAAAAAAAAAATCATCATACTTGTGTATGTCAATAAACCACTCAACACAGAAAGTTGACAAGGAAATGGATCTGCTATGATTTGCAATCTGCTACGCATCAAAGCAGAGTAACTTCCTTAGCTACGGGGATTTCCAGTGGACTGTTTTGAAGAAGGCTCTTTGATGCTTACCGTTATGATGAGTTTGCATTTCCCAAAACTCTACAAAGAGGCCATGAGTAAAATATTATGATCATTATTCACAACAGACAAAAATTATGAGAAAATCTGTAATGTCTTAATTCATTTGCTATTCTTTCCCTTAAGCAGATATTTGATTTCTTACGTGTCTTGAACCACAATGTACTGGTGTGGCACCAGTCCATCCACTCCGTTATGTCGTCCCTCCCACCAGTCGTCAGAGGCTCGCTGGAACAGAAGCAGAGATGCGCCCTTCTTGAACGATAGCTCCCGACAAGTCCGGCCGGAGTAGTCGAACCGAGCAATGGCTTCGAAAGGTTCAGACTCTGAAACAGCCAAGGAGCCTGAGATTCAGAGGATGGTGGACAGACACGGGACGTGACAGAGAAGCAGGGGGCAGCAACAAAGAGAGAGAGAGAGAGAGAGAGAGAGAGAGAGAGAGAGAGGTGGAAGAGAGGGTAAGGCCAGATTAGTGCATAGCAGGTTAGTGCTTCTGTGTTTGCTGGTGATTGCACAAATGTTAAATTGCTGAGCAGTAACAAAGCAGCATAATAAACATGTTACTGGGAGAAGGTTTGAGCTGATTTAAACGGTTAGAGCCACAGTAACTGGTGAGAAAAGCAGGATGAGATTTCATAAACTGGTGGCAAGAGGCTTCATTAAGTACAGTATATAAAGTATATCTATTCCATGTATTTATGTGTGTGTGTGTGTTATGCACCATCTTCGCTGTTGTGCCTGACAGAGACGGTGTCAGGCGCAGGCTCTTCCACAAGGGGGGGCTCACAGTGTGGACTGTCACTGAGGAGGAGACAGAGAGCAGATGAGGTTAGATGACATGACAAAAGTCCGACTGACACAAATCAGACCAGTAATGTTTTGGTGTGCTAAGGACCAAGAAGCAAAAATGGAAAAAAAAATCTAGAGCAATAAATACAAGGAAGGGACATTTAAAGCCTCATTGGAGACAGAGATGTAGCAAAGGGTTTACATGAACAGGTTGATATTTTCTCTCAATGTACGCTAGAATTGTGGTTTAGTCTAGTAAGAGAGAAGAGCTCAGACTATTTCTATGGGTAGCCTATGACAGACATTTTATCCTGGGCATTCTTGACCAGAAGTTCAAACAATGGATTCCAATTGGTATAACAGCATTATGCACAGTAATACAATATGGGAATGTTTGCAGGAGCTGAAACAAAACTATACATTAAACAAGGACTTCTTAAGATATTTGCACTTTAGGGGCCATTATGACTGAAAAAATAAAGCCCAATTTTAATTTAGATAAAAATAGAATAATTCAGAACCATAATTGGAGTTTACAATTCAAAGAAATATAGAATATTTACATTAATCATCACACAATGGAGAGAAGAGGAAACAAAACATTATATGTAAAACTGAAATAGGAAAAAGAACTAGGGATATTGCAGAAGATGAATGGTTGCATATTTTAAGAACAGCCTACAACATCCTTGTGTACTAGGTGTGAACAATGTTAAAACATGTAATTAGACTCTTTATTACAGCCAAGAATATGAGTAAATACGATGTGATGATGTGGGTCAATGGCTTTAGACCATTCCCATGTATTTTGGCTTTGTCCTGAAATTGTGCAGTTTGGGGGAAATGTTCATATGGTTATTATCAACATTCTGGGCTATAATATACCTAGGTCAGGTAGAGAACTGTACTTGTGGCAATACGACAGGAGATATTGTGTTACTGAAAACGGTCTTCTCAACAACAGTCTTCGTCGTTTTCTTTTTTTGATATTAACTGTTTAATTATATTTTCTGTAAATTTTACTTCCAAACATTCTTTACACTGCCAGCAATGTAGAGTTAACCATATACATAATGAAATGTGGTTTTCGTACATTTTATAGTAAAATTCTGGTGGCTTTAGCAATTTATTAACTTATCTTGTTGGCCTTAAAAGTAGTCAAATTCTGTCTGCAAACAACCGTATAAATACCCACTATATGCCAGAGTGATCATATCTTTTTGTCTACACTTCCTACAGTTAAGACTGAGAGCTGCTCCTCCAGCATGACTTACAGTCCAAACAACTGCACTGACTGGCAGTAATCATAACAACTGGTGCAGAGGCTTGCCATTACAGTAAAATTGGCCCTTGTGTGCATTGTGGTGTGTGTGAGTAAGTGCTGTGCTCTCCCAGGCTGATGTGGTCATACGGTACTTTAATCTCCTGTGTGCTGGAGGGTAAGCTGATCCTCGTGGCCCCCAGGCCCTGAGCAGAGCAGACAAGCTGAGCCTCCCCATCACTCCACGGGTGCCCCTAAATCGACCATCTGCCCCCCTCTCTCTGGTCACCTCATCATCTCCAAGCCCCCTCTAGGTAGATAGCAATTGGACAAGACATTCCCTGCTGTCCAACTAGCCTTAGCAATTCAAGTTCCTGTGCTATATGACTTATCTAGTCTCACATTGCCAAACCTTCCTCCACAGCGCTGCGGAGGAGGGTCTGGCTAGTCCACACAGCATTCTGAGATGGGAGACAAACGTGCTCTGGTTTATTGGCATGTCTTTAAACCAATCACAATCGTTCACTGAGCACCGGTGTCGCTGCAAAATCGCCTAGGGGAACATGTGAACGTACAAAAGTTGTTTTAGTCTTGCAACAGAAAACTCAGATTCAACAGATTCTAGAGTCTAGCTAGCTGTCTGGATTTACCCTGCAGAGATCGGAGGAGCAGTTAACCATCGTCCTCATAAATCCACCGGAGTTTAAAATTCCAACACAAAGAAAGCGGAAGGGTACCGTATATTCGGCCGAAAAGAAGGACATCCGGCGAAATATCCGGCGCCAACAGAGCAATCCCGGAAGTGAAAGGTTGTGGATATAGACTATGACTTATCAAACTCCCCTCACATACACACTCTGGTCCCCAGCCCTCACCAGAAGTCATCTCCAGCTCCAGGAATGGTGTAGATGGGGCCCTGTAGATCCTGCAGCCCGGGGAAGATGGTGTTATGGTGGATGATGATCGTTTTAATCAGCTCGTTGACGTGGGCCTGGCAAGAGACCTGGTCGTTGCCCTCGGGGACAGACATCAGGGTCGGGCCGAAACAGATGGCCAGGTTGTAGGGGTCCATCATGTTCTCCTCGCTGTACTGGGACAGGCTGGGCGGATGGGAAAGCAGAGGCATTAGAGGGCATTATCTCATCCTTATTTCTTAAACATATAATATGTACAAAATGAACTATGCACACAAATAACCATGACATGTTGTTTACAGCCTACATTACCCCCTACTTGTGAATTAGCTGTGAATGCATGTCTGTGTCTGGCGGATTGCACGAGGTCCAACAGTAAACACTACCGAAGCCTGCATTAAAACATTATTTCATTAGTACACTGTGGTGATGGAGGCTCTGATGTCGTGAGTGTGTTTTAGTTTGTGAGAAGAAGCAGAAGCCGTGACCGTAAATCACTTAAGGAAAAGAAGAAGCTCCCCTTCTGTCTCCACTTGATTTACCCAGGAGTCTCACATTTCAGGTCTCCCACATCCATTTTCTTTTTGTCTTTCACTCCCCTTTGCTACCTCCCTCTGTCATGGTTATTAGGAAACGTGTCTCTCTACGTGTGTGCGTCTAAAATTGAACTCTTATGCGTATTGGGTAATAACATATATTCAACTAATACTGAACCACACAACTCGCTTCATTTTAATTGCCTCTACTAAAGCTTCTTCAAGTGCTCCCTTACCATCCAGTGCTTTTTGGTGGAGTTTGTCCTCATCTTTTTAAAGAGCTTGGGTTTGTGGGTGTTGTCAACCCATTGACATTCTGTATGGGCTATACAAATAAACTTGAAATGGATAATTGAATCATTCCTCAAGGAGGGAAGTTCCTTAAATAATGAAGAGGCAGAAATATTCTTTGCCTTTTGAACTTTCATTACGGAATGTACTTGACTTCCCACAAAAGGTTAAAGGATGTTTAGATTGGGTGTTAGAAGGCCAAATGAAGGCCTTCTAACCTCATTGTGGTGTTTATGAAACTATTGAGTGTGTATTGGGAAATGTTCCAGATCGGAAGAGCATAAGGATGCTCCTCCAACTGTTGAAAGACTCTTTTATATGACCAATACAAGTGATAGTTGTTTTGTTTGTTGCTTTATGGTGATTGAAAACTGTTTATTACTTTTGTCTACTGAAAGATGTGTTTGTACAGTGATGGGTATTTGAAAGTGATTGACTTTCAGGTTGGCATCTTGTGACACATATTAGCATTAAAAAGGTCGAGAAGTTATTCTGTCATCGCTGATTATACATTTTGTTCTCAGTGGTCAGAGTAATAGTCTTTCTCACCCTCACCCTGTGACATGCTTACAGTATACAGCTATTTACAAAGATTGATGTAAGTAGGCTGCTCAGCTGAGACTATTTATTGTGTGAGATAATAATGTAAAGCAAACCTGATGAAGCCTGAGGCGAAATTCATTGTTTGCCCCATTGCACGTTGGATTTAATAAATATGAACTTTTGAAGAATATTGGCATGCGCCTCTTAATGTGTGACTTTTGATCAAGTTTATATCAGTATAGTTTGTTTTCTTTAATTCATTTATAATCATTTTGATGTTTAACTGCTACCATGTTACTTCCATCTCACCTTGTTTGTGAGCTTCATCCATCATTTCGGAAACTACTACTTGTTTCAGATAGTGGTCATAAGTCATAACTACTAACCTAGTACTACAGTTTTTTTCTGACGCTATGATACTATTCTCACAAGCATGTGGTAATATTTCACTACATTAAAACAAATAAACCAACAGACCATCAAAACGTATCCTTTCACAACTCTAAGTACATCTGACATTGACTGTGTACAAAAAAAACACTAGACAGACCAGTTTCACATTCAAATACACTACAGTCATGCAAAGTACATGCATAACTTTACTATAACTGATAGTCAATGAAACATTTACCTAATATACTATATGTATGGTTCTTTATTTTGTCTGATGACATCACTGCTGACCAATATCAGGCTTGGATTCGACATTCAAGAAGAGTTTTTCCTAACGTGCATGAACTATGAAAACACACATTGTGATGTGGACGAGAATTTATGGCCAAATCCAGAAGACCGAATTGATCCAGATTAGTGTAGTGTGTGCTACAGAAAAAACTTTTACAGTATTTACAGTAATCAATTTTCTTTCAGTTCTGTTAGTTTTTATTTTTTTTTATACAGCATTTATAATTGGCCAAAACCTTTTAGTAATGTTACAATAAAAGTTTGTTTCTGGCATTGCTGATTGGGGAAGATGTCTTCATTGATCACACTCCTGATAGGAATTATGGAAATAGTTTGTTGTTGAATTTGATGGGTAATGTACAGTTACATTTTTGCTTACTGTAATGTGAAAACAGTGAAGCAAACAGATCATCTTTAGCACTTCAAAGGGTCATTTTGAAACAAGTGATTGTTACAATAACTTAAAGGGGAACTATGCAGTTTTTTTTTAGCTTAATTTACCTTAACTGAACAGCTTCGGAGTCATTGGAATGGTTATGACTTTTTTTTGGGTTGAATGGTGGCCGTCTCGCTTCCCCCTAGCGCCTGTGAGCGGAAAAAACACCCTTGCAACTTTGTGCCAGCGGGCCGGCGGCCTCAGCGTCAGGAAGTATCGCGTGATATCAGGTCTCACGATGTAACTAATTGCTTCACTGCACTGCACACATACACTGAGCCGGCAAAAAAGAAGCAGAAAGCTAGGAAAGCATTGTCGGAGGAAGAGAGAAAGAGGAAACGGCAGAATGACCGAGTGAGGAGTCAGACACGAGTAAATATAGGACCTGCGTTTTCAGAATGGCGAGAACTGAGACAAACAGAAGCCTGCAAATCCGATGCTGACCTGGCGTTCTTGCTGTTGCACTTAGAATTATCTTTGATCAGAAACTTTATTTACCACAGAGTTTCTTGTCAACTTGATGTTGGCAAACGCAAGTTGCTTCTGCTCCGACAGCGTTCTAAGGCCATTGTAGGAAAAAAGAATAATGTTACAGACCCGGGAGAGAAGGGTAATGTTTCGAGAAAAACCTCAGTGGACATGGCTCCGTGCGTTCGCCGGCTTCTTTGAAAACAAATACACATGACCAGAGGGAGAAGATGGGGGGGGGGAAGAGTCGCCAACGAGTTTTTACGACAGCGTTCCCAAATATCTATTCCGAAGCTGTAGTTGGAGCTCTATAGAGAAACCTGCGAGCAGAAAGTGAGAAAACAGCGAAGAAATTGCCAAAACTGCATAGCGCCCCTTTAACTGAAAGAATTGCACTATGATATGTTTAGGTGACTTAACAAATGTACTCGTTGTATTTCACCAGAAACTAAGGGGTTGACACATTGGTCTTGGAGTGAAAGATGTTTACAAGCCAAATGAAAGGAGCGTGTGTTATGCTACTCACTGGTTGAGGAAGGCGAACAGGTATCTCATAATGATGAGGGTTTTGCTCGGCAGAGATTGCAGAACTTTCTTAATGTGGACTGCCCGCTCATGGAGGCTCTCCATCGCTGGAAAATAACAGAGCCACGACACCCAGGGGGTTACACACACAATCAAGCACGTAAATACACACTTACACAAACGGATGAGAGACTTACAGACACAGGATATGAGGTCATGGAAGACTTCCTTAGGGAAGAGGGCGTGGTCCAATCCTCTAAAGTAGAGCTTCAGGACGCCAGCAATGGAGTCCATGTCGTGGTCATTCTGGTCCCCTGCCAGCGGGTCCTCACCTATACCCGGACAAGAACACAGAGAGAAAAGGGAGTGGGAGAGGAGAGATAATGAAGCACTGGACAAAATCAGTTTGTTCAAAATGCTCAGGTTTCCTGCTGGATGATAGTCTTACCTCTCTCAAAGGCATTCTTGATGTCATTGACTTCCACCTGAGAGCCTGACACTCTAAAGATGCCCTCATGCTGCAGACCTAAACACACATAAACAAACTGGGTGTTTAAATCAAGACTCTTTTTCATCGTCAGGATTTTATAGTTCTGGAGATTTAGCATTTTTTGTAGCTAAGACGTTCTGGTTAAATTCCCAGTTTAATTTGATCTAGAACCAATCACACTTGAGTTAACAATGCCACCAATCAGTGCACAGGAGAAGCTGATGCTAAACCTATCACTTCACTGGAGAGTTTCACTCACCATGGCGACTGATGAAGCGGATGCAGCTCTTGACCATTAGAGGAATGGCCTCACCAGACTCCTAAAATAAGGGGAGAGGAATTACTCCCGATAGAGGAACACAAGACAGGAGACCGGTGTGGAAATCAAACACAGCGCACATCTTTTCAGGAGGATATCCGTACACACGTCTGCACACGCACATGCATCCATGCACACATTTATGTGTGGGGGAGAGGGTGGGAGGAGTACCCAGCTGTTGCTAGGAGACGGCACTTTTGTTCTTTTCCCTTTGTTTGTTTGGGGTTGCCAGAAATCTCTGGGTGGTAAGGTGGTGGAAGGTATTTTGGATTATATATGTGCCCATTGTTATGTGAATCCCACTGTGATCTAAATATGTAAAAAAAAAACTGACTATCATTTGAAATCGATTGGTTTCTATGTAAAGTGAGAGCTGGTATCCAAAACACAAGCTACCCACAAGGGGGAGCCACAAACATGAGATTCCCCAATGGAGCAGTTGCTTTTGATCACGTATGTGTTGTTTCAGACTGTACAGATTCAACTGTAGACATACATGTATATATTTGTGTATTGGGTTATATTAATCTGAGTTATGTGATAATAACCAACGTGCTGACAACCTCTAGGTGCCCGTACACCCTGTGGGCGGAGGATACTGTGAGAATGTGGCTTGAGTTAAAAAACAAAGCTACAGCGGCTCTAACTGAGAACCTCACAGCCACTAAGAAACAAAGACACACACACTTATGACAGATAATTACCTGCTTCCGTACCGCCGAGTTTCTCCGTCCACTACACAGAGGGAGAGAAAGAAACGGAACTCTGTCATTATGTCTCCAGAGAAAGTCTATTTATACTCACAACTCTGGTAACGCTGTATTTGTATACACAGACACATATGCACGTGTTGAAAATATCTATAAAAGTGAAGGGGAAAATAATACCCCTGTCTGCCAAGAAATCAAGCTTAAACGCTGCTATGGTGTATTCGAGTGTGTGAGCATATTTCCTTCCTTCACCACACCTACCTGGAAAGGCAACAGTCAGTCTTCTGACCTAAAGGAGCAAGAAACAGGAAGAGGGGGAGGGGAGAGAGAGATAGACAGTTATAGTAGGAGTAGGACACATGAGGAAACAGGGAAACAAACTTCCCACCGAAGCTGCAGGGAGAGAGGTTTTCCTGTAAGGTTGCGGAAATGTAGACACATTTGGCCATAAGGACCCCCCCCACACACACAGCTGCATCCACATATGGTCACTGTCACCTAGCCCTCCACTTACTCACACTGCTTGTGATTATTAGCTATATTGAACCCACTCTGCTCCCTTGCATGTGGCCTGATGTGTCCCACTAAACCACTCATCTCTCTGATCTGCTCCCTATACCGTCTCTTGGCACCAGGCTTTTTCCCAAACACAAACACACACACACACACACACACACACGATTCAGCCAAGGCACAAAACCCAGCAGGAAGAGGTAAGACTCCCCCACAAGTACAGCTGTCACAGAAAGGAATAAGAGTAAAAAGAGAAAGACATGAACAAAAGATGGAAAGAGAGAGATTTAAAGACTGTAATGATTTCATTAACAGTCTAATAGCTCAATACTGTTTCATTGTCTTTGCTTCAAGTGCCCAGGAAGCCATTACACAAATGCAACTCTGTCAATGTGCACACATGCTCTTTTAGACGGACAAAGAAAGTCTATACACTATAGCATTCATTATACTCGCCATTTCTGACCTGTCGCACGACAGTGTGACGTCATGGGAGCGGCGTAACTATTTATACTCGCACGTGGTGGTCGCGACACTAGTTGCAGTCTTCTCCTGAACAGAGGTGTCGCAACTGAGAAAAGGCTACCGACTTTGCTATTTCTACGGACTAGAAGAAGAAGAAAAAGCAAGATCTACGTCATTTTGACGTCACATTGTTGCCCGACAGGTCGGGAACGGCGGCTGTAAAAAGGCCTTGTGACAGTCCCACTCACTCTCTTCCAGGGTCTTGTCGATGAGGTCATGCTTGGCCTCCAGCCTGGTGATCAAGTTCCTGCCTTCCAGAAACTCCTTCAGCTTCTACAACACACAAAGTCACACGTGCACATACACACTCGGGTCACAATGTGTGCAGATTATGCTCACATATAACTGCACTCATGCTCCTGACAAATCATCCATGACCATAGCTAGCACTGACCGTGAAGTAAAACTGCTCCGTCTCCTGCTGATTGGCCCGTCGTTTGGCCAGGCTGGGTTTACTGAGATAGGATTCGCTGAAAGTGGACTTGACCGACTCCATGCTGTTGCTGTGGTGGAAGCACTCAGAGACGTCGTAGTCTTCCACCGTCACCATGTCTTGGATGGTGGACAGAGTGGCCTCCATCGTTTTCTTCACCTGATGGGCAGTGAGGATAAGCAAAAGCTGTGATTACAGACAGCTGCAAGGGGTGAAAGATGAATTCATAATATTAGAGAAAACAGAAAGACGTCTGACCTCTTCATTTTCAATCTTGAGGGTGGAGAGGCGAGACTGCAGCTGCTGACACCTCTGGAGCAGCTCGACTTCCAGCGGCTGCTGTGCACACACCACTCCCATCTACACCCACACACACAGAACCCAGTGGAAATTGAGACAGTTAACAATTACAGATTACAGCATCACAAAAACAACCTTCCCAGTGCGCAAACATAGGCTTCAATAAGAGGTATTTATCACAGAGGACAAGCCTGATGATAAATGACTCGAGCACTCGAACTGTACCGTGTCTCCCATGTGGGACTGGAAGTCAAAACGAGCTGGGGGGCAGAAGACGTTGTTGTAGGTCTCCATCAGCTTCTGTTTGTCTCCGTTGGCTTCCAGACTCTCTGCGGCCCCCTCTAGTGTCTCCAGGCCGGAGTGTTTGGACGTCTCTACATTCTGTTCCGCAGATAGGTAGGTCCTCAGGGCGCGTTGCAGGCTGGCATGGTAGCCTAGGTCACAGCACTGTCACACACACACACACACAAAAATACATAAGCACACATCATGACGTGGCATGCAAAATCACTCGGATGTGAGGAGTGTTGGGAAGCATGGACACAAAGAGGAGAAAACATGCAGAGAGGGGGACCAGTCTACTGTCTTCATTAGGAGCACTGAAGCTAATGTGAGGAGACTGGCCGAGGGGCCACCACCGGCTAAAGCACAGGGACACTGGGATACACA
Organism: Sander vitreus; assembly: GCF_031162955.1. Lineage (NCBI taxonomy): Eukaryota > Metazoa > Chordata > Actinopteri > Perciformes > Percidae > Sander > Sander vitreus. The sequence goes on along the minus strand of NC_135858.1, from coordinate 11,178,800 downwards.
CACACACACACACACACACACACACACACTATGTCTACAAATGTGAGCCGCTCCCACAGAGTAACATGGTGTGTTCATACTCACGTCAATGATGTCGGAGAGGTCATGGATGTAATATTTGAAGACACAGCTGTTGGTAGCCTCAAGAGCTAGCAGGTACTCATTCCTGGCCTTGATGGCCTTCAGCTTGTTCTCTGTGTACTTAGCTTGTCTCTGATAAGAGAGAGAGAGAGAGAGAGAGAGAGAGAGAGAGAGAGAGAGAGAGAGAGAGAGATTTACACTTTTTATTATTATTACTTGAATAGCTTTGTCTCATATTCATTTGATTATTACCATTGGTATATTGTTATTAGTGTTACGTTGTTTTTGATATGATTATTTATATTGTTGAATTTGTATTTGTATTAATTTTGCGTGATGCTTTGGCAATATTGTTTTTGTTATATTCATTCCAATAAAGCGCATTGAATTGAGAGAGAGAGAGAGAGAGAGAGAGAGAGAGAGAGAGAGAGATTTTAAAGGAGAGAATGAAAGAAATCAGGCAACAAAAGAAATTAAAGAATAAGGGTAATGACAGGTAGAGAGAGGGAGGGAAGGGAAGGGAGAGAGATAATAGGTGTTAGAGTGAAACGCCTCAGTATTGATTATGGATAATAAGAAGTGGAGAACCATGTTGCTGTGACAAGTCCCAGCTGTAGTAGACAATGTTAGCAATAAGCCAGTCGTGTACTCTTAAATCACTCATGAGACACACATCGTAAGTCAGTGTGATAACAGGGGGAGCACTTGGAAACAGTTCTCCTCCCTCTACTCGTTGCCCTCCACTTCCCCTCCCCCGGCCCTGCTCACCTTCTCCTTCATCTTCTCGATTTTCTTGACACTGGAGCGTCGGACGGGCTTCTCGTCGGTCTTGATGCTGGTCAAGGTGTCAGGGGAACGTGGCGTCTGTCGGTCGTCTTGTTGTCGACCAGAGCGTCCCATCTGCTTCTCTTCCTGCTTCTCCGCATCCTTCAGCTTGGACTCGGCATTGATGCTGTCAGTGTTGTACATGTGGTACGTCTTCATCACCTGGCAACAAGGGTTGAGATTTGCCGGCAAACATCAGTGTGTGCTTTCCCCAGTGTGTCTCTTACTTCAGTTTTTGGCTTTGGATCAATAGCGGGATTACACCAGTCAGCATAATGAGGAGAGTGGAGCACTGAGGCTCAATATATAAACATCACAATATATAGACAGATTTCTTTGGGGCTGGCATTCCAAAATATTGCAGCGCATGAGTCACACAACCGGCCTCCTCTACTGTGCAATACTACTGCGCTTGGACATGGTGGTATGAGTTTGACATCAAGAGTTAAACACATGAAATGAATGTGTGTGTGTGCAGTGTCAGCCTTTATTCAGTGACCACCACTAGAGCCTTCATTATACTGCTCTTACCCTTCCACAACACTGAGGACAAACACACTAGTCTCTCTATGAGTATGCATGTGCGCGTCACTCAAACCAGATCTATTTCTATCTCTTACTATATACTATAATTACAGCATAAAACCTCATTTTATGAGCCTAGCTGAGTTGCAGCTATACAATTGCTTGCCGCTGTATTGTGGGAGGAAACCTCACACACACACACACAGACACACACAGTCTTACAGAAGCATGATTGTAAAGTATTTAGCGCCATTCTTTATAAAACTTCTATCACCAAGAGTCTACAGCCATGCTAGCAGCTCTGTCAGCTGTGTCAGACTGAGATATTTCAGTCTGGACTAAAGTGGTGGACAGACCGAACAGCCAAGCGGCTAGTGTGGCTAAAAATCCTTAATCCTTATCAGATTGTAGTAAAGTTGCCCGCATAATCTCTACGTCATGTTTTGTGTTGTCAATAAACTTTGTGTTTTCAGCTTATGTTATAACTATATATTTGTATACACATTTTTACTGTATTTTTACTTGGAGCTGGGCAATATATCGATATTATATCGATATGGTGATATGAGACTAGCTATCGTCTTAGATTTTGGATATCGTAATATCATAATATAATATGGCATAAATGTTGTCTTTTCCAGGTTTTAAATTTACATTACAGTAAAATTGTCATTTTCTGAACTTACCAGACTGTTGTAACTGTTGCCTTTACCCACTAAGTCATTATATCCACATTACTGATGATTATGTATCAAAAATCTCATTGTGTAAATATTTTGTGAAAGCACCAATAGTCAACACTACAATATCGTTGCGGTATCGATATCGAGGTATTTGGTCAAAAATATCGTGATATTTGATTTTCTCCATATCGCCCAGCCCTATTTTTACTACAACCACTCCTTGAAGTTACATACTCTATACCTTTAGTTTTGAAATAGGCTGTTAAATAAAGTAGTTTGCCATAACACCTGTGAGGAAAACTGCTAAAAAAAGACTGCTAACCCCGACACTACGTACACATGCAACGCTCTCCCCACTGAGCGGTACGAAATGCAAGGGATCACAACACATAATTATGGATCCACATATTGTGATTGCAATGTCAGTCAGTGGTTTCTCTTACCGTATAAAGCTCATTAAGAACTTTCATCAGGTCCTCTTGCAGCTGTACGCCGACCTCTTTGCTCTGAAGGGACGGAGAGAAGAAGACAGATTAATGCAGCTCAGCGCCATTACTTCTGTCCATCTACCTGGTCATCTCTCCCCCAACTAATGACATCCATGCCGCTCAGTCATGTGGTCAACCTACTGCCCCATCATCAATCAAGACTGAATTATCTGGCTAAATGGGAGTGGAGGAGTTGCTAGTCCAGATTAATGAGCAAGGCAGTAATGGACTTGATGGATGCAGACTTTAAGGAGAAGCTGCAGATACTGATCTTTACAAGTTGGCAAGGAGGAAAAATGAGCAAGCAGAGAGTGCAGAGGACAACAGAGCCAAAGACAGAGGGCAACATGACGAATTTGCTTAAGCTAAAAAAGAGACAAAAAAGGGAGGACAGGGAGTAATACAGGCACTACCATTCTCCAGACATAACTGCTGGGAGCCACTGGTGTCTGATGATTTCACATCCCACAACCCATAGATCACAAGACTCCACACAAATACACAAACACACAAAGCATTCACCGCGCCTCCTATACTTTTAAAAGGACACCATTCAGACTGGGTTTAAATAATGATGCAAAGAGAGGCATAACATAGCTATACCATACTGTATGTGTTCACACAGATTCTCTCACACACACACACACACACACACACACACACACACACACACACACACACAGAACTGAAAGCAGACATGTAAAAAAAAGCAGGGGACAAGCGTGGGGGGGAAATAAACGAGGAGATAGAAAAAAAATGGTTGAGGAATGCAGAATGAAAGCATGAACAGATTTCCCCAGCGCATGTTGAGCATCTGTCTTCTCCTGGAAGAGGGCACAGAAGGGGGATGGGTAAAAAAGCCAGTAAAAAAAGTGAAGCGTGGTAGGGTGAAAGTTGTCTCATGAAATAAAGGTGGTGTAATGTTAAGGAAAAGGGAAGGGGAAGAAGATGCTTACATGCTGACGAAGAGAGGTGAAAAGGAAACAGAAATCATAATCATTAAACTATTTGGGAGAATTCCAGAGAGCAAAAAGGCCAGGAACCGAGGGAGAAAGAGACAGGGAGGAGATTTAAAAGTAGCGCAGCAGACGAAAGCGGTAACAGGATAACTGAAGTTGTCCCCCCCACGCTCTTTAATGTGCTGTAGGAGGCTCATATTAGGTGACAACTAGCCAGACTACAGCCAATCAAAAAGCAACCATCCATGGCCGAGCCCTCCTGTCTATCAACTGTTGATCTTAACCTTTGGACTTCTCATCTCGTCTCTGGTCGTCTTGATAGGTTAGCGCACTCCATTACCCCTGTGACGTCTGTGTGTACTCATTAATACAGTTTGACTCATTAGTGCTTCCCCTCTTTCGTTGACGAGATCTCAAACACTCTCGCTGTGCTAACAGCATCACTCTGCACTGCTTTCCACACTGGCTGAGATCAATGTGATGACTTCTCTAATATGGGTCGTGGTGTTCGTGCGCGTGTGTGATGTGCGTGCCATGGCCCATGGCACTACTGGTACTCATGCCACTGACTGGAAATGTTATAAATGAACTAATTATCTCCTTAATTAGCCATCAGAGGATTCTCTGTGCGGATGTGTGCAGCCTGTTTGTGACCCACACATGATGGAAGCAACCCTAACCCTTCTTTGCCAAAGAACAAGCAAAATAAAAATAGAAATCAATGCCCATGACTCGACCAAGATTGAGAAAAACCGGGGAGAAAGTGTATTTTTTTTGTACTGGTTTATCAGATGAGGGTGGACGTTTGTGTGCGATTGTGTTCTCATCTCATCGCCTGCGATCAGACTGTAAATGTAGTTCAAAGACAACCTATCGGCTTGGAAATCAGCAGCCTCTGCCATGACATTCCAGGCACAGGCTGCTTCACTTTGCCTTCCACACACGCACTTATCTTACTATACTTGTGAAGGCTTTTCACTGAATACATTATTTTCTTACACCCTATCCTTAGCCCTTCTTACTTTGATCCTTACCTTAACCCTTCATATTTGAACCCAAACCCAGTTTGAGGCTATATGCACTCGTCCTTTGAAGAGGTAACAATTGACCTCACCTTTAGAAATGTCATCGCTCTGGAAGTCGTGCGGAACAAACAAAGATGCATGTAAATCCAACCATGAAGAGTAAGTTTAAGTTCAAATATATGAATTCATGACTCGCTCTAAAAACCCTGCTGTTAGCACTACGGTAGCTTAGAGTTTTAAAGAACATACATGCACACTGAATTCCTGCTTGTATCTCAGTGTGATACACTGACCCTCTGAGCTTGTGTAGTTGGGTCTAATATGTCCAGCCTGGAGATGAACGACAGCCTTGGTATTTGCTCTACAAGGTCACCGTAAGCTCTGATCTCCAGAGAAATCTCTTCATCCCCTCTTTGTTCTCTCTCTTGTCCTTTTATGTTGCCCCCCTCTCTCTCTATTCCAACTACCACAGTTTGTCTGTACTTCCTCCACATCTTATATTTCTCACCATCACCATGTCCTTTCTCTCAGGCTAGCAAGGCAGAGATCAGAGGAGACAGGAATGAGGCTACTGTATGAAACACAGACAACATAAACTCTCCTGGCCTGAGGTGCAGCTGATTTGTCGTCAGTCAATAAATCACACAGAAAACAGATGCTAGAGAGACGGATGGGGAGGGCATAGACATGACACGGATTCAGCAAATCAGGCAAATGGAGTCTTGCTGTGTCTGTGTGTGTCTGAGTGGGCGTTACCTTCTTAAAGAGGCGTCCCGAATCCTCGCTGATCTGCGCAAAGCGGGGGATGATGTTGTTGAGGTAGAGGTCAGACAGTGTGGCGTGGTCACGGCTCTCCCTCTTCACCTGAAGCAGCAACAGGTTCCAGCAGTTCACTGGGGATAAAATGCTGTGCTCCTTCCTACGCACAGAGAAACAGATTCTTAAAATGTATCTAAGGACCTCCAAGCATCTTTTTAGATAAACGACTAGCATTAAGTCTCTTTCATCTTCTAATTTCCCCTACTTTCATCTTGCTGATAAACGTGCACACACACACAAGCCTACTTCATGTACAGTAAATGTGAGACAAGCATACCGACAATAAATCACTGTTTTCACAAAGATGAGACAAGGCACGCACACACATACACACACACACACGCACACACACACAAGTGTAAGAGTAAAAAGAGAAAGACATGAACAAAAGATGGAAAGAGAGATTTAAAGACTGTAATGATTTCACTAACAGTCTAATAGCTCAATACTGTTTCATTGTCTTTGCTTCAAGTGTCCATGAAGCCAAGTCAATGTGCACACATCCTCTTTTAGACAGACAAAGAAAGTCTTTGACCTAGAGGTATAGAGTGGGGGTGGTGTCCGTGGGGAGGTGTGTGTGTGTGTGTGTGTGTGTGTGTGTGTGTGTGTGTGTGTGTGTGTGTGTGTGTGTGTGTGTGTGTGTGTGTGTGTGTGTGTAAGTAGGGCCTGATGAGATGAGATGATGTGATATGCTACTGGCTGTCACTGGTCAGATGACATACTAAGTGTAATAACAATGATTTCAAGGAAAAGAGGGGGGAAAAAATCCACCTGCACATGTATTAGGACGCCCAAATACTGAAACTCTCCATGTGTTGTATGCTAAACTTGAGCAACAGTCATGTGGACACACGTGCATTTGTATCACTTTCTGCTCCAACTTCTCTCTGCTGTCTGTGTATTTTCCCGTCTGTCTTCACCAATTGCACAACATTTTTCTCCACCAAAAACAGGCCCGCAGTTCCTCTATTTGCTCAAGCAACCGGCCTCTCCGCCACTATGTGACATTTCACCCTCAGCCCACTAGTGATCGCCATGGTAATGGCACTGCAGCACTGGGTGAAATATCACCTTACCCTCTGTGACCCTTAGCTATCACAAGGTAAACACTGAAATGTCACTGGCCCTCCGAAGGTCTCATAGTGCACGCTGGGAACATAGTCAGTCCGCAGGCCAGGTGCTGCCAGTGACCCACTTTGGAAGGAAAATGCTAAATGGTCATTTACATTCAGGATCAAAACGCATAGCATTAAACAGGGCATCGCTGCCAGTAGTTTTGTACAACTGACGCAAATTGAACAGATACGTAATTGTTCACTGAACTAAAGATTAGGTCCAACTGCTCTGTCGAGGTGACAGGCTGCAGATACACTTGTAGAATTTGATTGACACAAAGATGCATGAAGAAACAGGTCTAGCTGCACAAAATACAGGCACAATGTACAATAAGAACAAAAAAATTATTTTGTGGGGACACTGTGTGTGTGTGTGTGTGTGTGTGTGTGTGTGTGTGTGTGTGTGTGTGTGTGTGTGTGTGTTGATTGCTGTAAAAAAAAGACTTGAAATCCAGAAATAAACATAAAAAAATAAGCTAGTATTGATGACATTTTATGAGATTCTATTGTTGCATTACTTATGCGTTTCTATTTCTAGTTTGCTTCAAATTTGTATAAAAAGTCATACAAATTGCTGTAATATTATGACATTATTAGTATTGATTGGGATGGGTATCAATGAGATTTTATAAAGCCCAATTCAAATGCTGATTTTCTTTATGGATTATGGTTCTTATTGAATCTTGGTTTTAGATTCCTGGCACAGTACTATGTACTAAGTATTTTATTAATAAAAGACACCAGAGTATGTTGTAGGAACATTTCATTAGATTTAGAGTGCCATGAAAAGTAGTTTGTGAATCAAAGGAGTGATTTGTGAGACTTTTTTCAGTAAAATAATAAAATAAAGAGAGAACAAAGACGCTCTCTAACTTGCAATGCTCAAATTAAATGTTTACTCTTCAACACTTGTGCTTACTTGAATTGGTAAAACTAGCATTATCTAATTTGAGGGTAATATACAGTAACTATGACTGGGGAATTCAAAAATGTTGTATTCCTGCACTATACTGAAGGAAATGCTGTGCTATTAGTACTGAACAGATTTACACAACAGATGCAAAACAGCTCATTCCAGTCCACGTGTAGTCATACGACCATATGAAAACCCACAGTGAAATAATATCTCGCTGTAGCCATGGGTTGTGTAAGGGGCTACAGCTTATTAACAGTAAAGCTGGCCTAATATTTAGCATAAAAATTGGCTTTGAATCAGTTTGCAACTTGTGAGGGCTTCTCCATGTGACCAGTTAGTCTGTCAGCCTCAGGGCACAAACACACACACACACACACACACACACACACACACACACATTAAAGTTAAACCATGTAACCTCCTACCACTCCTGTATGCAGTCTGCCAAATAGCAGCAATACCAGGGGTTTCCACGGGATCAACACACACACAAACCTCACACATTGCTTGGAGCACATCAACGCCTGGCTCGCACACTCAGACACACACACACACACACACACGCAGACACACACACACACACACACACACACACACACACACACACACACACACACACACACACACGCAGACACACACACACAACCGGAAAATAGCTGGAATTCCAGCATGGCACCCGGACTGAGCAGCAGCAGATGCAGGGAGAAGTTAAATACACAGATGTTGGATGAAGAGACAAGCAAAACGAGAGTGGGAAAAGAGCAGAAAGAGAAATAAATGTTTAAGACTGAATTGTATTTTTTATTGCCTTTTGACATCTTGTCAGATTATGATGTGAACAGACCTGCTGAAGCAGCGGCAGTGGCTGACCCGCTCAACTACATATTTCATTCACTGTCCTTTGCCCTCCCTTCTCTGCTCTCCTTCCCCCAATATGCAACATAGGGAAACACACTCTGCAACTGTCTCAGTATTGATCTGAGCTGGAGGGGGTGTGTGTTGTAAGTGTGTGTGTGTGTGTGTGTGTGTGTGTGTGTGTGTGTGTGTGTGTGTGTGTGTGTGTTCTTTGGTGGAATTGGGTTTCGTTTAAAGGCCCTATCGATCCCTGTTAGTCTGTGCCTGACGTGAGAGAGCATGGATGTGGGTTTGCCCCCAGCAGAGAAATGAATGTTTCTGGAAAAGTGCACAATACACGAAAAAAGAGAACAAGAACAGTGCAGGGAAAAAGAGGAAGATGGCTGTAAAGGAGGTCATGGTTAACAGGAAGCCAGAGAAAGAAATAAGACAAGCAGAAATAAAGTCTGCCAGTTCTTCCTCTACCACAAATGGCTACAGAACCACCTACAATTATAATGATAAATATCAAAGCAGGCAACAAAAGAAAAAAAAGCATTTCTCCTAATTGTTTGCTTAATCAATTCTCTTCACAACTAATTTCATAAACAGCAGTAAAACAAATGCTACGTCTTTGCAACCTTTAACAAAATGGATAAGTGGATGCCGTCCATCTCATATTATTGAGATGCATGAAAGGATGAAGAATGGTATCTACTGAATGAGTCATCTTTCTTCAATCATGTAAAGTGTAAGCAATTACTGCACTCCTTTCCTACAAATCACGACACACTTGGTACATCTACTTGTGTTCCCATGGGTTGTTTGGAATAAAAACACAGTATTGCAGTAATGATGTATTAATGATACTGCAGTAATGACCACAGAGCCCTACAGCCACTTCAGATCAGCAGCAGTGATCAATCATTGAAGAGATTCTCATCGAAGGGGTGTTGATGACACTTCTGCATATGTTACACCTGTGTTTTCTTGCTCAATGCTCCTCTGTATTTAAGGTAATGAAACATCCTCCGTGATGGCGGCTCTTGGTTCATTTTCAAGTCACAGGCTAAAAGACAGAGGAGCGAGGATGCAAGAAGGCGTAGCTAAATGTAAAGCACCCTCTGCCTCAATTTGTCTGCGATATAGCTCCACTGAATTTGTGTGTGCGATTTATGATTAGCTAGCAATTCCGTGAATCCTTCCCCACAGGGAAACAGGCCGCTCCCTCCCACCAAAAACTGCCAGAGAAATTATACAAGAACACTTCAAGCTGCTAAAGCTGATGCGCTCCGGTGTGCATTTGTATGCATCTTATGTATAAATGAGAGAGAGAGACAGGAGTGAGGGAGAGAGAGATCGACCTTTTTTGGTGGGAGAGAATCCCTGTTTGGGCAAGGTTACACACACAGCAAGACACTGCAAAAATAGTCAGAGCACAAAATCACCACCTGGCCAATTTCTGGCAAAATACACACACACACACACACACACACACACACACACACACACACACACACACACACACACACACACACACACACACACACACACACACACACACAATCTTGCTTATAACAGAAGTGAGCATCCTAATTATATGTACAAGCTATAATCAGTTCTTTAATTAGATGAAACTGGGAAGCAGTGAGTGATGCAAGTCTGAACTTTCCAGACTAGCAAAAAACAATCTGGCCTCCCTCACCATCCCTCTTAGTCACCCTTGTGTTTCATTTTTTTGCCCGTCTCTACTTCTCTTTTTTCAGGAAGGAAGTCACTAATCTTGAAGGCGCTCTACACTGTTTGAAGGGCTAAATAAAAATTAGTTTCATCTTAACCGGAATCTTCAAAAGGAATAATAGCTGTCTAAGGCACTTGAACAAAACAAGTAAAACATAACAACCAGCCTGCTGCCCAGTGGGGTAGTGCTGTGTGTGAGTGTCCCATACTTGAGAAGATGGTCCTTGGTGCTGCGGGTCTTGGTGAGGAACCTCTCGGCCAGCTTTTCAAGGTTGCGGCTGTAGTCCACCTCGATCTCTGCCTTCTTTCTGAAGAAGTCCTGCAGGTCCTGCAGCAGCTGCACCCTCAGCTCACACTGCTGATCCAGACACTTGAGCTGCTCCACCAGCTGGGCTCGGACCTCTGACGGGGTGATAGAGAGACAGAGATGAGTTTAACCTCGTTGTAAAATGTATTATGCCAAACACAATCCAGGTGTGATCAACAACACATTGAGGCCACAACGGACAGCATACACAGAATGTTTGTTCTAAAATCAAAGGCCTCTTTTCTCTAAAAAAAAAAAAAAGAAAAAAAAGAAAGAAGTAAACTACATGCAATTATCCATACAGCTGGGGCGTAATCTGAATACATTTAGTGTTGACAGTGCAGTACTATCATTAAGATACGTGCCACAACAATGTGTAAGACACTGAAATCTAAAGTGGTTTCCGCTTTACAGCTGATGTGGATGAAGCTCAGTTCCAGTGAAACACCTGGCAGGGCCCTGGCACATCAGCCTGGAGACATGGCTGAAATCCACCCCCCTCCCACCAGTCTGCAAAACATAGACTGCTGTGCATGTGTATACATCACCATATTCATATGCATGTGTGCATTCGTGTGTGTGCGATCAGCTTTCCTCTTCCACACACAGATCTCCAGAGGCAGTCATTTATCCCAGCTTATCACTTTTCATTTTCCTCCTGCCTCTTTCCAATCTCCCTCCTCTATGCTGCTCTCAGGTCTGGCCTCAAATTAATAGAGTGCACTCAGCGCAGACACACTCAGTAACCATATTCAATCACAAAAACTGCCCACGGCAGTTATAGACTGGGACACACAAAGCGTCTGCAGCAACACGTGCACACGCATGCACACCCATGGACACACACACACACACACACACACACACACTATGATGGTGATAAGCTGGATCAGTGCTGACAGATTAATGCTATGCTCTCATAGCTGCCTGTCATTGCCAAGTCGGCTGCACATGCATTCTTTTAAAGAGTCAAGAAACAACACACACACTCCTCCAATTGCCAGCCTGTGCAGCTGTATTATGGCTAGTTTACCACAGCTGTCCTACCTTTACAACGGTGGCTGTAGAGAAAGCGGACGGTTTTGGCTTCCATCCTGGCTTCAGTGCGGTATAGGCTCCCCTCCTCATATACACACACTAATTCAAACACACACAATCACAGGCAGACAGTCGGCCGTCCGTCCAGCAGGCCGACAGCGACTGTTAATGCTGTTAATTGTGTTTAACAGCTGAGAGTGCAGTTTCTCATTACCACAAAGAGAAGTTCTCTCTCTCTCTCTCTCTCTCTCTCTCTCTCTCTCTCTCTCTCTCTCTCTCTCTCTCTCTCTCTCTCTCTCTCTCTCTCTCTCTCTCTCTCTCTCTCTCTCTCTCTCTCTCTCTCTCTCTCACTCACACACACACACACACAGACACAACATTGTGCCACTAGCCAGCGGCTGTGTCCGCTCACAGTCATTTTTAACAGATTAAAAAGGCAAGAACAGAGGAGCATTATGACACTACGGCACAAACACTCACATACGAAAAAAAATAAATGCACACACACACACAGTCTGTGTCTATGCTAATGACCTGGTGGGAATATTTGCTTTGACAACACATGTTATTGTCCCGTGGTCTGTGTGTTTTTGTGGTCTGTGTGTGTGTGTTTATGTGTAATTTCCTCATTGCGCAGCGTTGTCAATGATAGGGAATGAGTCTGTGTCCTGCCTCTCAAGGCTGCAACACAAAAATCTTGCAAAGGCGGCCTTGTAATTAACCGACCCAACACAACAAGATGCACCACATGCACAAACATATCAAATAAAAGCAAGTGCTCCCATCCATAAGGAGTTCAAAGGCAGGTTTGGTAACCATTTCCAATATACACTTTTTTATATATATTGTTTTAAATGGTCTTTACACTTGACAGCAATAAATAACTTATGGACTCTGAAAAAGGAGCGAAAAAGATCCATCATCTGTACCTGCTGTAAAGTGGTTTCCGCTTTACAGCTGATGTGGATGAAGCTCAGTTCCAGTGAAACACCTGGCAGGGCCCTGGCACATCAGCCTGGAGACATGGCTGAAATCCACCCCCCCTCCCACCAGTCTGCAAAACATAGACTGCTGTGCATGTGTATACATCACCATATTCATATGCATGTGTGCATTCGTGTGTGTGCGATCAGCTTTCCTCTTCCACACACAGATCTCCAGAGGCAGTCATTTATCCCAGCTTATCACTTTTCATTTTCCTCCTGCCTCTTTCCAATCTCCCTCCTCTATGCTGCTCTCAGGTCTGGCCTCAAATTAATAGAGTGCACTCAGCGCAGACACACTCAGTAACCATATTCAATCACAAAAACTGCCCACGGCAGTTATAGACTGGGACACACAAAGCGTCTGCAGCAACACGTGCACACGCATGCACACCCATGGACACACACACACACACACACACACACACTATGATGGTGATAAGCTGGATCAGTGCTGACAGATTAATGCTATGCTCTCATAGCTGCCTGTCATTGCCAAGTCGGCTGCACATGCATTCTTTTAAAGAGTCAAGAAACAACACACACACTCCTCCAATTGCCAGCCTGTGCAGCTGTATTATGGCTAGTTTACCACAGCTGTCCTACCTTTACAACGGTGGCTGTAGAGAAAGCGGACGGTTTTGGCTTCCATCCTGGCTTCAGTGCGGTATAGGCTCCCCTCCTCATATACACACACTAATTCAAACACACACAATCACAGGCAGACAGTCGGCCGTCCGTCCAGCAGGCCGACAGCGACTGTTAATGCTGTTAATTGTGTTTAACAGCTGAGAGTGCAGTTTCTCATTACCACAAAGAGAAGTTCTCTCTCTCTCTCTCTCTCTCTCTCTCTCTCTCTCTCTCTCTCTCTCTCTCTCTCTCTCTCTCTCTCTCTCTCTCTCTCTCTCTCTCTCTCTCTCTCTCTCTCTCTCTCTCTCTCTCTCTCTCACTCACACTCACACTCACACTCACACAACATTGTGCCACTAGCCAGCGGCTGTGTCCGCTCACAGTCATTTTTAACAGATTAAAAAGGCAAGAACAGAGGAGCATTATGACACTACGGCACAAACACTCACATACGAAAAAAATAAATGCACACACACACACACACACACACAGTCTGTGTCTATGCTAATGACCTGGTGGGAATATTTGCTTTGACAACACATGTTATTGTCCCGTGGTCTGTGTGTTTTTGTGGTCTGTGTGTGTGTGTTTATGTGTAATTTCCTCATTGCGCAGCGTTGTCAATGATAGGGAATGAGTCTGTGTCCTGCCTCTCAAGGCTGCAATACAAAATCTTGCAAAGGCGGCCTTGTAATTAACCGACCCAACACAACAAGATGCACCACATGCACAAACATATCAAATAAAAGCAAGTGCTCCCATCCATAAGGAGTTCAAAGGCAGGTTTGGTAACCATTTCCAATATACACTTTTTTATATATATTGTTTTAAATGGTCTTTACACTTGACAGCAATAAATAACTTATGGACTCTGAAAAAGGAGCGAAAAAGATCCATCATCTGTACCTGCTGTAATATGGTAAAAACGCCCCACAATCACCAATCCGCTTGGAAAGAACCAATGAAATGCCTTCTTGCCCCGCTGCGAGTACTCTACCCCTCCCGTGTACGAGCAAAAAGCTCAATACGCGCCGCCGCTGCTGGAGTTACTGCAAGTCTCCTGGAGAATGGACTAGTCATGTCTGTTTTAAACATTCGGTATGATAACATTAGGTCACCTACTGGTGAATGAGACATGAAGTAGTTTTGATGAGTGAAACTGGGGTCCTTTCTGCGCTCTGCTCTGAAGCAGTGTCTGTGCACGCCTGTGTGTGGGTCGGAGCCCCAAGGGCAGGGGGAGGGGTTAGACGGAGCCCCGAGGAGATGCTACTTTCAAATCTTACTAGCTTTTCAACATTACCAACCCTGCCTTTAAGAAGGTAAAGGAAAGCATAAGGTAATCAGCAGGGTGGCGGAGGATACGTAGAGAGAAAACGTGACATCAGTCCTATGCGACCCCAATGTTTAGAACGCAGGTTTAATGGGGGTAAAATGTATTATTATAATAAGGAGGCCATGCACTGTGCCCCGAAACCCCTCTTAGGCCCCTTACAGTCACATTATGATGAGAGTGATTCTGGCCGCACGCTATAAGGCTGTGTGGCTCAACCAAAGCTAACCCGGAGTCCTTGTGTTAGCCGAGAGACGGGGAGCTTGGTAAAGCAAAGAGGAGAGATGCCATCACAAAAGATCGATGTGGGGCGCCTGGTTAGCTCACCTGGTTGAGCGTGCGCCTCATGTACAGAGGCTCAGTCCTTGCGGGTTCGATTCCAACCTTCTCCCCCCCAAAAAAAGAAGAAGATCGATGTGAGTCTCTCTTTCGGCCTTATCCCTCTGTAATGGTCATCATCCCCTGAGCCAAGTAAGAAGTAGGATGTGAACTGGAATGTGACGCCTCTACCCCCTCCAGACAGCCCAGTCACATTTTCCAGGCAGATGAGAGCAGGTCTTGTAATCGGGCTCTGGGATTCTACATTACTGATGCTCTCTATTCTCTTTTTTCCTTCCTTCCTTCCTTCTCCTCCTCCTCCTCCTCCTTCTCCATCTCCGTCTGTAGGGCTGAGGGCTGTCTGGCTCTGTCTGCACAAGCCTTGTCCATACACTTTTCCCTTTGTTCACCAGTCCCACCAACACCACGACCAAACTCAAAACTACTCTGCAAAAGGATATGGTTGCAAAACCTTTGAAGCAGCTTTTCCTCTGGGATTTTCATTTTCTTGCATAACAGACCTGTCTACATACTGTACTTGTCGACCTAAGGTATTTAGTGATGTCACAGTACATCAAACGCCCCATGGTCACTCCCTCAGCAGCAAACCATACCAGTCAACATCTGCCATTATTGACTTGTGAAGAAACTGATCAAGCTGAGAAATTCTGTTTTAAAATAAGACCAGGCATCTGTGCATCTATTGTTTAATCGTTGCAGCTCTAGTAACAGTAATGGATTTGTTGTCAACTATTAAATTAATCGGCAACTATTTAAAAAATCTGATTTGAATAATAATTTG
>NC_135858.1:11120882-11158382 GCF_031162955.1 Sander vitreus | reverse complement strand
TCTGGGCCTCAGTCTGTTCCAACAGCTCTCTCTCTCTCTCTCTCTCTCTCTCTCTCTCTCTCTCTCTCTCTCTCTCTCTCTCTCACACGCTTCACCATAGAGATTAAAACCATGACAGTATACGCCATCTGTCTGAGGAGGCATGGAATGGATAGGTGTCTTTCCAGTGTTTCCAAATGACCAGTGCAGAACACCCCTACTAATCAGCTTAGCAGCCAGTCAGGGGATTTGACTAATCCACAACACAAGCGTGGGAGGGAGCCCGCTGAGTGTGTGTCTGTCTGCACGAGTGGTCTGTCTGACAGTGTGTGTAGTAAGTTAAATCAACCTCGACAATCTTGGCCTCTCTTAGCATCCAGCATTGCAAGAATCATCCAAGACACGGGACTACTTTCAAACAGTGATGGATGGTTGTGGGACTTCTTCCATTTGCAGACATATCATCGGGTGGGTAAAGGTTCATTCTCATTTATTAGCAAGTTAACACTTGTCATAATTCCAGTGAATGAGTGATGTGTAATGACTCCCTACTTTTAGATTAAATAATCATCAATTGTTCTGTCAACCCTTCTTTATTTTTTCTTTCACTCCTCTGTCAGAATTCATCCGGTCAGCACCAATGACTAATGGGGACCTTGACGGCTTTGTGGGCAAGTGTGCATGCATGTAAAGGCCCCCCTGAGGGAAGCATCAGCGCTTTGAAGCCTAACATAGTGTGTAATAGACTCCCTCGGTCATCTAATAGTTGTGCGTGACAGCGTCTATCGCACAGCAAACTGTACCAACACACACACACATAAACCCCAGTGGGAAAAAGATGCATGATACTAAATATGTGTACGTGACTGGTACGTATAAAGCAACATTTTATCACTGCATTCCAAGACACATCAGTGGCATGCCGAAAATGGCTATTGAAAAAAAAAAAAAAATGGCGATGAGTTTAGAGGAGAGGGTGTGCAGCGGCACCGCGAGTTAAAGGCTGTATCTGCTGATGGCTGCTGATCCTTATCTTAGTGCCAGTGGAAGGCAGAGGGGGGGCAAGGGAATATGTTCCATCAGACAAAGGATGAGACCAAGAACAGCAGTCGATAACATGAGATACTATCGCCACATCCACCTCGAGGTCACATCGTCGCCAGCTTTAGCAACAACCTTCTTCCCAGACAAGGGGGGCTTTACGTGGCACAAGATATAGTGATGTGGTGGAAGGAGTGCCAGGCACATGGCAGATGTGGCCCACTTTAATATACAGTCTGCGTGTGTTTGTGCACAAGTGTGTACATATGTTTTGTTTAGCTTTTTTGATCCTGATGAATTTTGTCCTCGGTTATCGTCTCACAACTTTATATTTCTCATTTATCAACATCTGATGCCACCTTTGGCTCATAGTGGTTTGCATTACTGCTGGAACAATTAGATGATCCATTAGTTACTCAACATCATTTCTGATAATTGATTATTTGCTGAAGTTGTTTTTTTTGTGAAAAATGCTGCTCTAATGTGAGGCTTTGCTTCTTTTCTCTATCTTACAGCACTGCAAATTGACTGTTTCTCAGACAAAACAATCTTTTCAGAAATGTAATAGACTAAACAATTAATTAACTAAAAGACAAAAATGTTGAGATTAACGGATAAGGAATCATAGGTTGCAGTCCTAAACTGTATCACTAAAAGCACTTATAGAACACTCCTATAAATACTGATCTGTAAAAACACGCCTGTGTATATAAAATATATAATATAAAAAAACAAAGTATAAGTTGTACTACGATGACGCTATGAAAGCTAAGGTTATATGGAGGTAAAAGCTGTAGATCATTATCAGGGAACATTGTGTGCGTCAGAGAGTTAGTGTTTGGCTCTCATCTCTTCATCACTGAAGGCAGAAAGAGCTGACTCAGGATCAGCCTATGCAGCAACTACAATCACACACACACACCCCTTCCTCTCTCCCCTCTTCTGCATCCATTTCACCCTTTTCTCCAACCCACTGCTCCAGAGGTATAACTCATACATGTGTGTACGTGTGCATGTATGTGTGTGTTTGCACACTATAGAAAAGTGGCCTTGCTATGTAATGTCTCCTGCAGAGGCAACAGCTCAGAGAGTCGGGGTTGCCGGCAGTGACAGGCTGGCCAATGAAATATGGCCTCCATTTCAACCAGGCGGCAGTTTATCACAAGAACCCTTGCAGATACCCGGCCTTGGTAAGTGAGGAACAGCTAGGGTGTGCATGTGAGAAGATCAGAGCCCCACCCTACCTACACTTCACCCTGTGGAGAATGTAGCATTGCGGTATATACTTTCACTGACAAATGGGCTGCTAATAGGGCCATGAGTATGTCTTCAGTGCTACTAGTAGTTGTAGATTTGTATACCTAACTTGTATATACGTTTGTCCATTTTTCCTTTGTATTTTTTTTTTCTTATCTTTATTTTTTGAATATTTATTCTTGAATTCTATCCTATTTTGTATTTATTATTTCTTGTATATACTGTATGTGTGCTGTGTCTCTGATATTTTTGCTGCTTTAACACTGAAATTTCCCAATTTGGGATCAATAAAAGTCTGTCTACTATGCAGTTTACTCATTGATTTGATATACCACAATGAAGATCACATTCAGCCCGCAAGTTAAATTCTTCATCACTTGCATTCTGCTGCAGAGACATGGGGAGGTAGAGAGAGAGGGAGGGAGAGAGAGAGTGAGAGAGCGAGAGAGAGAGCGAGAGAGAGAGAGAGAGAGAGAGCGAGTGGGCCAATGTCCATGAAGAAGCTCCTCAGCACAACAAACCACCGCAAAATAATTTGAACGGCACAAGAGCAGCACCAAGGGACTCTGGCTGAGAAAAAGCTCCCCTCATTCTGTGGCCGGGTCAGCTCAGTTGGTAGAACAGGCGCACATATATAGAGGTTTACTCCTCAACGCAGCGTCCGCGGGATCGACTCCTACCTGCGGCCCTATGCTGCATGTCATTCCCCTTTCATGTCTTCATCTGTCCTATGGAAATAAAGGCCTAAAATGCCTGAAAAAATAATCTTAAAAAAAAAAAAAAAAAAGCTCCCCTCATTCTGTTTCTCTGCAGCAATTGTGTGGTATTTAGCGGTTTTATATTTAGTTCCCCTCTCCGGGAACCATCACCTTATTGTGGTGGAGAGGTTTGTGTGTCCCTATGAACCCTCACCTATGGTCATGAAGGCTGGGTCATGACCGAAAGAACAAGATCCAGGGAACAAGCGGCCGAAATGGGTTTCCTCGGGAGGGTGGCTGCCGTCTCCCTTAGAGATAGGGTGAGAAGCACAGTCATCCGTGAGGAGCTCGGAGTAGAGATGCTGCTCCTTTGCGTCGAAAGGAGCCAGTTGAGGTGGTTCGGGCATCTGGTAAGGATGCCCCCTGGGCGCCTCCCTAGGGAGGTGTTCCAGGCACGTCCAGCTGGGAGGAGGCCTCGGGGAAGAGCCAGCACTTGGTGGAGGGATTACATCTCCAACCTGGCCTGGGAACGCCTCGGGATCCCCCAGTCGGAGCTGGTTAATGTGGCTCGGGAAAGGGAAGTTTGGGGTCCCCTGCTGGAGCTGCTCCCCCTGCGACCCGACCCCGGATAAGCGGACGAAGATGGATGGATGGATATTTAGTTCCTTTCATAATAACAAAACAACCCTGCTCTCTTGAAGTAGACTAAGAAGAGCAGCAAGTAAAAACAAACTAAGGTTTCCTTGCTATTCCTCTTTTCTTTTGTGTAGTGCCTTTTACACCAAGCATCAGTGTAAAAGGGTTGTCCACCAGTCATGATATCAGGGTCACTTTCTTGGTGAGAAAAGATTAACTGGAGATAAAGATGTCTTTTACCAACCTTTCAACTTAACGTCAAGTGGGTTGCATTATCCAATCACCAATAAAGGCTTATAAAAGAGACTTAACAGGCAGCAAATAAACTACACTTGTTCTACTGAGTTTATGGGTACTTTAATACCGTAGGCTATGGTTTCAGTCCCTTTCTCTCTTTCATTTTGTAATACCAAGACTGGGTCTTAAACTGTGAAGATCACATTTAGCCGCCCAGAATGGGATCACAGTAATCCTCATATCAAAGTCATTACTTGAGGAAGGGTCATAGACTGATGGTGTAGCTGTATATAACAGTCACTGATACGCACGCACGCACGCACACACACACACACACACACACACAATGTCTGCAACTTGTTGTGACACAGGGCAATCATGGGTCATCGGGCCCACGTGAGATAAACATGCATGCTTGGTGTAAAAGGAGTCTGAATGAGGACTCAGGTTACTGTTCAGTTCGCCACACTACTACTAGGTTAAAGCCCACTTTCTATTCAGACGTTTTCCATCAGAGATTAGCCCTTTAATGAATATTTTGGGCTTTTAGACAAAGTAGGAAATGCGCTTATAGGAGAATGCATAAGACAGGTCTTTCATTTCAGCAGGCTTAACATAAGCGCAAAACCATTTATACTAATCACTGTCTGCATGCTAGTTGGACAAACTCATTGCATACTCCCATGATTTGTTCTGAAATTAAATAATGCATTCCTGCAACAAAAAAAAAACCTTAGTAAATAATGCGACCGTAAAACATTTGTTTCAAATTAGACAGACTTTGTTTCCAGCATTCAAAGACGCACAATGATGCTAATGCAGCAGCTGGCAGAGGGTTTAGAATTAGATCACTTCGGTGTTCTCTCATTCTTCAAACAGGATGAGCTGCGACATAGAGACACTCTATTAAACTTTACTAGATTGTACCATACATAGATTAGCCTTCCACTGAGAAGCCTGACATCATTCAAAAGAGAACGCTCAAAACCAGGAACTTGCATAACAACCTGCCTGGCTGTGTAGAGAGGGACACGGGGCACTGTTACACTTTTCACACTTCTTTAAACCTTGGTGTTCTATAACAGCCTGGAGCCAGTGAAAAGTACAAAACCAGACAGACTCGCTTTGTTTTTTTGCTTTTCTGAGTTAAAGCTGATTTGACATGATCTTTGCATTGCATACGGAGCAGCGGAGCCTTCTGTAAGGCAGGTGTGTAATTTTGTGTACACTCATTTAGTGGTTGGGATGTATCAGACTAAATTAATCTCCATGCTGCAGGGCAAATCGGGGTCAATTTGATATCTGCCCAATTAAAACTCTTTTTGTATACCTCAGCACTACAGGCTGCATGATTTTGCAAGGCAGAACACTCAAGTACGCCTTAAGCAAATCTCCCATGTACATGGAAGTTAAAAACTCAAACAACAACAACAGGACAGGCAGAAAGCCGAAGTGGTCAAATTAACAGTCTTCTTGCAGAATTCTCACAGCTAAAGTCTGACTGAGAGGATCCTTAGAGCAGGGGTCTTCAACGTTTTTTAAGCCAAGGACCCCTAACTGAAAGAGAGATGGAGCAGAGACCCCCTACAACATATTTTGTCGAAAATGAAGTTGCATATTAAACTGGGTCTACGATTACATGTAGGGTGGCCTAAAGCCTTTATACATACATTTGCATAGAATACTAAGCTATTAAAACTAATTGTTGGCATGATCTTATTAATCATGTTTTAATGTTAAAACATAAATGTGGCACAGTGAATCCTTAGGATTCACTGTATCTGTGTATGGCTATCTTAGCGACTACCTTAGGTAGGCCAGTAAGCCTATCATCAGCTAATATGTTTGATTCATGTTAAGAATTTTTAATTTTTGAAAAAACTTTCAAAAATGTACCATAATATGGGGTGGACCCCCTACATTGACTCTGAGGACCCCCTAGGTGTCCCGGACCCCCAGTTGAAGATCCCTGCCTTAGAGGATGTGTTTGTGAACCACTGCAGGGTGAGGAATGCTCACCTGAGGTCAGCCTGAGGACGCTGTGACACAATGAACACAGCCTTTGTGCTGCTCTAACACACATGCACGCTATTGTTTTGCTTTTCACACATAACTGCCTACTAAGCAAGCATTGTATACCACCCACATGATTGTCCCTACAGCTCAAATATCACCATCTCATTGGTCGTAGCAAGCATCATCACAGTCTGATGATCATTGTAGGTAGCCAAGTGGTGACTGTCAGCTACGCTCCTAGCTGCAGCCTGACATGCCACTGCTAACCTAAGAACTGGTCATGTTTTTGTATTGATTTGAGACCACCACGTTGGCGCAATGGGGAATGCCGACGCACAGGACTCCCATCAAACAAATGCGAGGTCATCCACTGTCGATAACTCCTGGCTCAAGTTTTTTTGAATCTGCAGTCCAATTATAATACGTTGTGGTATTGTGCCAATTCTGCCATTCATACCTCCTACGTATAGAGACAGGAGAATATTGTAGCTGCGATGATTGATTTCTAGCTGTAAAATCCTGCCTCAAAAAGTAGTACAACCTCCTGAGAACAGGTTTTTTTTGGCATCTGATAAGCCTTCAATGTCATGGATGCATTATTGAAACTAGACTTCCTGGTTTATATTTCATCTTCGGTGCCTGCAACAACACGCTCACACCCACGCAGCCTCTTGCATTTATTTGAAGCAGTGCTGTTGTCAGTTTGAACAGTCTAGCCGATTAAGTAGATGTTAACTCAGAAAGCCTGTCTTCACTCCTCAATGTCAGCAAGAAAGCGTCCCTTGGAATGTGCATGAGCAAGGTGCTGAATAGAGAGTGGCTGCTCTCTAGCTCACCCTGAGCTTTGACCTCCCTGAGGAGGGTCAATGATAAGGCAAACTTCTTGTAGTATCTTAGACTAAAAGCCCAGCATCCTCCTCCTGACATCCCTCTGATAGGCCCAGTGGTTGAGTCCTACTGTTTAAGTCTTTCTCTCTCAGTCTTCCTGCCCTTTGACACCATGGGAGCCTGGTGTCTTGTGAAACTTCAGACACACGATGGAAAACAAAGCTATCTGTGCTCAGGAATGGACAGCCCTGATACCAAGAGAATACACCCCTCCAACGAGAGGAGAGTGAACACAGGGTTGATGACTACATGTGTTCTATTTTGAGTGTGATGTGATGTGTGCATCAGTGAGGGGACGTGTTGGACTGAGTGCAACACAATAGAGTGCTGCATTGTGGGCGGACACACCCTTTCCTCCTAGCTCCTCTCCACTGCCTCCACTCCGGCCCCTCAAAACTGCTTTGACTAGATTTCAAAAGAAAGGGACAAAAGAAAAGAGGGAGTGGACACACAGGAATGAAATCCCTGATATGTAAATCCGAAAACAAATCAGGAGTAAGAGAGTAAGGAAAGAACCGACACTAATGAATGCAAGAAAAAGTGAGAGGTTTGACAGATTCTCAGTTCTAGTAGTGGAAACATGACAGAGAACGGAGGGAGACAAAGTGGGCAGAACTGAGCAGACTGGGGGAGGCGGTAAGAAAAACAAAATGGGGGCATAAAAACAGTCCTACAGGAGATAGATAAATACAGAGAAGTCTAGAGGGAGGGAAGGAGAGAAAAAGCAATGCTGTCTGTAGCATTGTGTTCTGCAATGTGGTGCTGAATTATTGATGCTGCCTCAGTGTCGAAGGGTGAGAAGAGGGAGCACTTTCACACATGGTGTAATCTCTGCATCATAAACATGCACTTTCACATATGCAGAGTTGTGTGTTGAGCTGTGTACAACGATCTTCCCTCTTGACGGCAGAATTGAGTGTCTGTGGCTGGCAGGGGGAGAGAAGAGGTCAAAGGTCGCAGCAGACCAGAGGGAGACATGTGGTCCACACCTGTTTTAAACTTGCCCCAGTAGACTCACAGGGAGAGATCATCACCAGCCAGACACAAGGTAAAGTGAGAGAATCATTAGTGCCATTCATTTTTTAACAATTCTCTCTAGTTTTGAAAGACTACAAAGAGCTCTCTTCTCGCTTTGCTTTATCCCTTCCCTGCCTGTGTTTTTCTCTATCCCTGGCTGGCTCTTTTTCTTATCCGCAGAGGAAGCCTGTTTGATCTTGAGTCCTGCTGTTCTGACTCTCCTGCTCCCAGACATAAGGCATACACTCCTCTCTCTCTCTCTCTCTCTCTCTCTCTCTCTCTCTCTCTCGCTAAAGGAGAGAGCTCCCGCTTTTTCTTTCTATGCTACCACTTCTTCAGAAAGAAGGAAAATCACAGACTCTCTCTCCCTCCCTCCCCTCCTGGCTAGGAATCAGACGCATTCTCCTTGTTGTACCAAAGACAACAAAATAATTCATGAATTCAAAATGGCCTCGATGCTGTGCTGAGGCCAGCTGTGCTGTGTGCATATGGAGCATGTAGAATGTAAGCTATGACAGCAATGTATTTCACTCAGAGGACAGTGGCCGTCATTGTCATCCCCGGTTAGAGCGGGACACAATGGAGAGGGATACAGCCAGGGACCTGACTCACACATACTGTAAGCCTTCCTGGCCGTTATCGGTAACAAAGACGCTGAAAACAATGGGCATTAAGTGTCAACGTGTTGTGTGGACATACAATAGTGGCTTTAATAGAGGATGGTCATGCCAAAACATTGCAGTTTGTTTTGTTTTACTGACATTTAGTCTGGTTTTTGCAGGCCCATTAACTACATATTGTATTTAACATTTCGGTAACACTTTACTTGAAGGTATCTACATAAGAGTGACATGACAGTGTCATGAACACATGACACTCTCATGTCACATGAACCCTAACTCTAACCCTAACTTGTCATGACAAAAACCGAATGACACTTAATGACAGAAGCGTTGTCATAAACATAAAATATATATAAACAACGTGTTTATAATGTTTATGACACGTTCATGACAGTGTCATGTCACTCTTATGTAGATACCTTCAAGTAAAGTGTAACCAACATTTCTTTAAACAATCTTTCAAAGAATACAATCAGCTCAAACATACTGTGACATCCAGGAGTTGAGTGTCAGTTGCTAAAAAGCATGTTGAAAACTCAAATCCTAAAACATTATTTGGTCTTCTCTTGTATCTCTAGTATAGCTTGAAGACAGGAAAAGGGGGAGAGAGAGGGGGTTGACATGCAGCAGAGGGCCATGGGTCGGATTCGAACGCGGGCCGCTGCAAAGGACTCAGCCTACATTGGGCGCAGACTCTACTGGGTGAGCTAGAGGTTGCCCCCTCCAACACCATTTTAATGCTATTCATGGCTAGCATTTTCAGCAATAAACACTCAATGTAATAGCATTCCGCAATTGTAAGTAGTTTTTATTGTTACTGCGGGAATATGCCTTTTTACTGGGTAATCTGCCGGCACAAGATTCAAACTCATACCAACGCACAAGGTAAAACAACGTATGATCATGAGTTTACAGTGTCAAGACATCATTAGCCTACTTTGTTAACAAAACAATATGAAACAATGAATCATCTGCGACCAATGGCGGTTTGGCTGCTTAGAGTAGCCGCTCAAGGTGCATTTGCTGTCCCCAGTGATCGGTGCAGGCATCATCTTATAAAATTCTGAGACCTATATTATTAAAACGCTTTGCTATAACCACCAGTAACCACAGGTGTTGCCAAATAAAATCGGGGCTGACATTTTAAGTATTATAACCGCCTCAAGAGCTGACGCCCAAGTTTTGAAGTAAGGCGTACATCACAAGTTTTTGCCAACCACTGCATTGGTAGTGAAAATTTTGATTTTGACCTGGGTGTAGTTTTTTTTGGTTACACTGACATTTCTATAACTTGTATACAACTGATGGTGCAAAACAAATGTGACGACAATGATTCCTTAAGGCTTACAGACTGGGAAACTCTCTCCGCCACATTCCTCTGAGGGAATACCATCAGCACATGACAAGAGCCACACTCACACTCACACTCAGCCACTTAGCCTGCTGCCTCCCACTGCAACCTTTATACACAAAGAATGCCTGTGTGTATGTGCATATGTGTCATGGACAGCAACCTCTAACACGCAACACTGCCCTCAGACAGGAAGAAATCCCAGAGAGAAAGGCAGTGGGAGAGCAAGATTTAAGAAAAAAAGAAAGAAAAAAAGAGTGATCGGGGGCACCAGAACATGCTTGTGTCAGGCAGCTATGCCACGAATGTGATGAAGTGATTGATGGAAAGGTTCTTTGTGTAAAGGGTATTCCCCCGCCCCTTTACCCTTTCTTGTTCTCTTCTTTGTCAACCTCACCATCACCCCAATACTCATCTCTGTGTATTTCCAAGAAAAAACACTTGGTCTTACCCAACTTTCAGCTCAGCACATGTCTATGCAGAGCACATTATGTCTAATCTAAATGAAAAGCACCCATCAGCTCCACACCAAGCCCTGTCCTACATGGGCCAGTGCACAACAGGAATGAGTATGTTTGTGTGCATGTATGGAAAGGGATGTTCCCATTTCCACTCTGTTTGAAGCACATGGACTGAGTCGGAATGTGAAGGGGGAGGGTGAGGGGAGAGGCTAGGGCAGTAATCTGAGCGGGGCATCCCACAGCGCAGGCCAGCACATGGTCTATGCACTCTACTGTGGGCCCAGCGCACAGGAGATGGACACTAAGAGAAAAGATTTCCCTTTCAAACACAGGCCTGAATAGAGGAACACTATAGGGCCTGGTAGCCATCCACATATCCAAATGTACCTACTGATGCTCCTTTGATGACAATAACATTGTATGACAGTGGCATTGCTTCAGCTGTTGAAAAAAAGTGTTTAATTGCAGTTACTATATGCAGCCTTAACAATTCACGTGACACTGTAACTAAGTTCATTCCTACAGCATGTACTAGGGGTGTGCAAAAACGTCGATTCACATTCGTATCGCGATTCAAGCTCTACCGATTCAAAATCGATTCATAGAATTCCAAAAATCGATTCATATATAAATATATATTTTATTTTTATCATTTTGTAATGGCGTGTATACTATTGAAATTAGTTTAGAGCGCCATTCCCATAGATGGCGCTGCGTCGAATTCACACTGACGCCTGGGCACTCTTGTCATAATCAGAAGAAGGAGTGCAGCAGAAGTAGTTTAGTCGGCGCAAACAATGGCAAACCTCACAGAATTATTCAACCTGCTCCATCCTCATTGAAGGCGAGAGTTTGGACACATTTCGGCTTTTATAACCTCGAGGGGCAGACGGAACTTGATAGGAATCACGCTATATGCAGGCTTTGCAAAGCGAAAGTTAAATAATTAGATATTTAGTTGAATATTAAGTATTTTGGAAACACCACAAACCTGAGAACTCGCATGGTACGGCATCACCCAGAGATTAACAATAAAGACGTGGAGTAACAACAACCTAAAGTACCGTGCCAGTCAACCAACGCACTCTTTCAATGCTCTAAACTCCCACCAAACTCTGAACGAAAAGCTCTTTTTATTTAACAGTTTTATTTTATACTTGAATTAAATGTATTTGAAAGCTGGCCAAAGCTTGGCACTTTGCAGTTTTTAGTAGCAAAAGTTTTTATTTTTGTATGAAGACTAGGGGTGGTAAGGTTCACAAAATCCACGGTTCGGTTCGTATCACGGTTTTAGGGTCACGGTTTTCGGTTCTGTACGGTTGTTGTTATTTTTTTCTTTTAATCTTTAACTCTCCAGAAATATACTTCAGCATATGATATATAGCTACAATTAGCGTATTGAATGCATGTTGCACAATACATGCACACAGTGGCAGTTCCATCTATTGTTTTATTTCCGCTGTCATCATAGGTAACATGAAATCCAAAATGTTCCCACACACCAAACTATATGCGACGCTGGCGCATCCTCCAACTCCGGGCAGCCTTCCTCATCTCTCCCACTTGACATTTCTGCATGTGACGTGACCTGCAGCACTCCACACTAAACCTGAGGAGCGGTCGGCTCGCCGCCTCTCAAAATCTGACGAAAATCTTTTAAACTGACCTTTGTCGATCAAAAAAAAAAACAGACAGATTCAGCAACTGTATGGCCTATTTCTCGCTTAAAATGTTTTCAGAAACACTTTTCGGTGAACTATTTTCGTAAAATACGAGATCGTATTCAGAACGAGACGGCATTAGAGTATGTTTTGAAATTCGGGAGCAGCAAGAACCACGTGACGCGTTCGTCCAATCAGCTGCCATGTGTTGCGTTCGTCACGCTCATCCCCCTCGCCGTTTATATACTGTCTATGGTCGTTTCCAGTAAGTGTTTTAACATAGGTGTCAAAAATGGGCACTACGGCAGTAAGTGGTTAGTGCACATTAACAGTGTACTGACGAACCGTGCGACCAACACACGCTCCGAACCGAGCAGTTCGGATGTTTTTTCATGAACCGTACCACCCCTAATGAAGACATATAAAGTAATATCAAACTACATTTCATTTGTTGTGTTTCTTTTCTTTTAAATCGTAGGTCTACTGCAATCACACGGGAAAAGTAACTACATTTACATACTGTGAATCGTTTTTGAATCGAATCGTGACATTTTCTGAAACGTGCACCCCTAGCATGTACCCAGTTTTAAACCTAAACTCAATATGCTGCAGCATTGTGCGTATGTGAAAATATCAGTGTCGTTTGTGTTCCAGTTATTTATTAATTATTCAAGAAATGTCTCAGCACACATTACTGCAATGTGTTGTCAACGGCGATTATTGAATGCTGCTGTGTCGCTTATCATTAATGTTCTGCAAAGTCTTGCTCAATTACAATACTTTGACTATGACCCTTTTAGCACTCGGTTCTGTTTTGTGGGATTCTCGCCAACACAATCTGACTTTGGTATCGGCTTACATAGCTAATCATTTACATTGTCATTACAGCAGCTTGTAAGCGTGCCTCTCAAAATTTATTGCAGATATCTGCGGATGTGCTGACTGCACAGGGCTCATTGTCTGATTGGAACTCAATATTAGGTTCTATGATGCCGGCTCATTCAAACCTACCTGCTTCAAACACCACCAGAAACAAACCGGTACTGCATCAACTTCAACTTTAATACGGTATTCCCATATAGATGTAATATGGAATTGTATTAAAAGAAAACCTTGGGGAAAAAAGTGTAATGAATACTCACTATTTATCTACCTCATTTTTTAAAACAAAGTATGCATGTTCATACATTAAAATACTTAGTATATCACATGTGCTGGAATTTATTCCTAGAACCACATTTATAAGCCCGATGCTGTATTTACTGTAGTTTCAACAGATGAGGCAAAAAAGAGAATCTTTTCACCAGCATGTCAGTGTTTCTTTCAAAGGACAACAACTTTTCCAATACAAGTGCTGCCAAGTGCCAACCATGCTCAATGGATGGGTGGTTGGGTAAATTGTAGCATGCAGTAAGCACAACAAAGATACAAACACTTGCTATCTGTTGCGTTTGTACACGACAGGTTCAGAGACTTTCGTCAGTAAATATTCCACAGCTTCGGGACACGCTTAAACATGCATGAATGAAGAGCACATATCAGCATGTTTCTCACACAAACCGTTGCCCCCTGGCCACGCTCAGTAAGAGGCAGAACAAGTGAAAGAGTCTGCTAACAGGCGCCTGAAAACCAGAGAGATAAATATCAGGCCTGAGGTATGTGCTGTTGCATCTAAACAGCTCAAGCACAATGTCTGCCGCAGGTAAACCACATTTTCGGGGTGGTTCATCTAAACCAGGCATGGCCCCAGCACTGACATGTCAGCCCCAACACACCTTAAAGAATATTTGTATGTTACGTAAACCCACCAACTTGTTCTCGCAGCTATTACCTACCAATGACAGACATGGTTATGATACCATTGTGGGCAGTGGTGGCCTAGGCCCTAGAGGTTAGAGAAGAGAGCTTGTGACCGGGAGGTCGTCGGTTCAATTCCCAGACCAACAGGATAAAATCTGGGTGGGAAAGTGAAAGAGCAGCCAATGGATGGGTGGTTGGGTAAATTGTAGCATGCAGTAAGCACAACAAAGATACAAACACTTGCTATATGTTGTGTTTGTACATGACAGGTTCAGAGACACTAAGACACAGGCCCTTAACCCCAACCGCTCCAGTGGAGCTGCTCA
Organism: Sander vitreus; assembly: GCF_031162955.1. Classification (NCBI taxonomy): domain Eukaryota; kingdom Metazoa; phylum Chordata; class Actinopteri; order Perciformes; family Percidae; genus Sander; species Sander vitreus. The sequence continues at coordinate 11,144,391 of NC_135858.1, read as the reverse complement.
GTTGCCAGCAGATCAGACTGCGGTTATGCTGGGCAGCTTCCAGGTGTGAATGTGTGCAACTGTGTGAATGTGATCAGGGCGTTCCTGCAAAAGAGAGGCTGCCTCTCAGTGAACCTCCCCTGAATAAATAAAGGTTCAATAAATACCAGACTGGCTGTAGGTTATGGCTTTATGGCCAATGCCCAGAAAAAAATCAATATATAGAGCTGTAACATATTGGAACAGCCTCCCCCCACATGTGATCCTAATGGGAAATACTTCAAGCTTCAAAAAGAAACTTAGAGAAGCTGTTATCAGCAAGGAGTTTAGGTTGAAACCTGTGTATCTCCTTTATTCATTTATATTCTTTCTTTCTTTCTTTCTTTCTTTCTTTCTTTCCTATATATTTTATTTCATGTTACTGTTTTCTTTTGTTGTTTTTATAACATGAAAAACATGCTACTGTGCCTTTTGTTTTACAAAATCCAGGAGGTTTTTATTGTTGTAATATATCATGTATTTTGCTTTATAATATTTGCTTGTGTTTGTCTTGTGTTGGACCCCAGGATGAATAGTCTTCACTACGGTGATAACTAATGGGGATCCTTAATAAACAATAAACATTAAACCTACAATTACATTAATGCTTTCAGGTAGGCATGCAATCAGACTCACACCCTCCAACAGGTAGTAATATGAGCCTGGAGATGAGTGTACAGTATACATGATGCACATCCTCTGAATGTCATTTAACTCATGTTTGACTGCATTCTTGTCAAACTGCTGTCACTAGTTGACTTCCAGTTGTTACTGCTCACAGTAACCCATATCTGCAAATGTGGTTCCTTTCACAACACCAATTACATACATTTAGATAGTACCCAATAAAGATATGCTTCAGTTTCAGTTCTGTCCATAAATGGCCTCAGTTTTTCGAGTCTATTTCTCCCTCTCGCTCTGTTTAGAGAACACATGGTTTAAACGTCAAAAACATTAGATTAAATTAGCATCACTGTCAGATTCACCTGTTTACCAAACCCAGACAGTAGCGGACTCAAGTTAGACTCATGCTGGGTGGATTGTTATGAGAGATGGTCTAAAACCTGTTCAGATCGACCACTGATGCAGGTTGAACTCATGTCACTGTGTCAGGTAGCATGTGTGACAGTTAACCTTCCTTGCTTGCTTTTGAACTGCATGAGACTGCACACATGCAGCACCATTTCCTTGTTTGTACACGGCAAGGGGGGCTCCTATCACAAGATGTCCCACATGGATGAGTGGAAAGGAAGATGACAGGAAGAAGTCTGATCTCTACTTGCTGCTACATAACTACATAAAACATCAACAAGTGCGTGTGTGTGTGTGTGTGTGTGTGTGTGTGATATGTTCTTGTTTAACTATATTCGTGGGGTCCAAAAACCGGGAATACAGTATACTTGTGGGGGTCCAGACAGCTTTGTGGGGGCCAAAATGCTGGACCCCACAACTTTAAAGAGCTGTTTGAGGGTTAAGACTTAGTTTTAGGATTAGGGTTAGAATTAAGTTATGGTTATGTTAAGGGTTAAGGTTAAGCATTTAGTTGTGATGGTTAAGGTTAGAGTAAGGGGCTAGGGAATGCATTATGTCAATGACGGGTCCCCACAAAGATAGTGCCACGCACTGTGTGTGTGTGTGTGTGTGTGTGTGTGTGTGAGAGAGATGACTGTGGGGAAAGAAAACTGCAGTATTCCCACATTCAAAGAAGGTTTAAAGTAAAGCTAGGACCCAGCACTTTAAACAAGCCTCTCTATAAGCCTGCGCATGGCCTGCAAACACTGGGAGAAAACCGGAGAAATCTCCACCAGAACAGCTTTGATGCTGGGAACAACTAAAATAGAACTGGTGCATCCACATAGCAACCAGGGGGAAGAACATTGTGTCCCCACTCACATTCATATAGAAGAAAAGAGTAGAGAGAGCGAGGCTGAGTGCGAGTGTGTGTAAGTGATGCAGATTCAGCTGAGAAAAGGTGATGAATGGCTTCATTAAAACGTCATTAGCAGAGGTGTGAACCCGAATGGGTGAGTGCCAGTGTGCAGTGATTGCCCAGTTCCAACACACACACATAAACTGACACTGAAATTCTCTTTGATACCAGCACAACCGACCCACCCTCTTCTCTTGGCACTTAGTGGTTACAGTGTTTGATGTCAATGCGAGTTTAAAATGCGACCTCAGGCTTTCATAAATAGCAAGCTTAAAACATCAGTGACAAGCCAAATTATTTTCAAGAAACAAAAATTCTGAATTTCCTTTAATTAAACCGTGCTTCACACACACACACACACACACACACACACACACACACACAGCCTGAGGGAGATCAGGAAATGGCAGTGACACCATGGAAAAAAGAAAGCAATGAAAAGAAGGATACAGGAGATGGAGGAGAGTAAATAAGGAGAACAGGAATGCAAAAGAAAGAAAGCAAAAAGAGGAAGAAAAACGTGAAAAGACCATTGCTAAAAATGCAGTGTGTGTGTGTGTGTGTGTGTGTGTGTGTAACCTGATTAGCCAGACCCTACAGGGAAGATAAATCTACATTATTCTTTCTCATTTTCCCTCTGCTCCTCACAAACCCAAAAAAATGGGGGCAATTCAGTAACCCTAGCAACCAACTCTACTGCCTACGTGCAGAGAGAAGCTGCTGATGCACGGGGGAAGGAGAGAGGAAGAGAGAGATGGAGATGGGGAGTGAGAATGCTAACACAAGTGCATACTGCACTCACACACATATATTGAATTGGATCGTCATCTAGGTTTGGGCAATATAAGCGATTGCTTATATTGTTCACATCGTCCAATCGTGGTTACTCGAGATTGCCAATGGGTGATCTGATCGCCAGTCTGACAGGCTGGCTACATTGAACAGCGTAATTGGACACAACACATTATGCATATGCTGAGCAGCAATGAAAATGGCTACACTGGATTGGCTGTTCTGCCCGTCCTGCTTCCTGCTTGGCTATTGTGTCATTTCCCGTTGACGATGCTTCTGTTTTACTGCTGATAGTGATAGCATCTTGCAAATTTGTCATATTCTTCATTACAGCAGCTAATTATCCACTTTACTTACCTAAACCTACACTAGTTCACTCAAGCACTGATATCGATATCCTTCTTTCAACGACTTCTCTGTCTCACTCTGGCTCTCTGCTGATCAGCATGTAAAATGTTTAGCTATTCCTCTGCCTGCTACATTCATAATTGTACTGTATAACTGGCTCTGCACCATGGGAAAGTCTATGGTTAACGTTAGCTGCCCAGCAGTCGGTGCGGGCTAACCTAATCAGATAGTCAGTTAATTAAAATCGCTTTAATATCGGTGTAGGAAAAAACAATCGCCCATCATTCCTTCAATCGTGACAAGATCGTACAGTCTAGTAGAAGTTCCCTCCTTTATACTTATAAATTCTTTTCTATTCACGCCTTCTCTTATTTCCAAGATCCCTCCTCCTCCTTTCCTCTTTCTCCCCCTGTCTTCCCTTTTCCCTTCTTGGTTAGACTCCTTGCTTTTTCTTCTCCTGCTCTCCGGCCACGTATGAGGGCTGTTCAAACACAACCTGTTTCCTCTGGCGTCCCCCGGGAGCATTATCCAACCCTTCTACTGTTGTGTTTTCTCTCCTTCTCTCCTTTCTGCCGCCCTCCTATTTATTTACAGCTGGATGTCTGTTCTCCTATTGATGTTTTACAGAGGATATGACTGGGCTTCGTCTTTGCCCTGCCCTGCTTTTTTGTAGATCCCTCTCTTCTTTAACATGCCCCCCCCCCCCAACACATACACACACAAACATCCTCTCTCAGCTGGTTGTGTGAGTCAGTGTCCGGTAAAGAGGCTCATGTATGCACTCACATAATGTGTATGTCACATATGCTGAAACCATAAAGTGATGATTATTGGTTTAAGCTGCCATGGGATCATAGTGTGTGTGTGTGTGTGTGTGTGTGTGTGTGTGTGTGTGTGTGTGTGTGTGTGTCACATTTCATCACAACTGACAAACATCATGAAAGAGAGGAAAAGAGTGAGACAGGAAAGAGAGGGGGAGAAAGGAGGAGTGAGAATAACAGAGTTTTGAGTTGAAGACCAGCAGTTCTTTTCACAATGGTCTGATTGTTCATTGGATGTAGGCTGACAGAAAGAAAAAGATTGAAAAAGAGGGAGAGGGGAGTTTGGGATTGACAGACATAGTGTGTGTGTGTGTGTGTGTGTGTGTGTGTGTGTGTGTGTGTGTGTGTGAGGGGGTAGGCCAGAGCACTGCTCTGCTTTTTACATTTTTACACGCTCTTACCGGTTGCTCTGCTGTTGCCGTGTGTGTGTGTGTGTGTGTGTGTGTGTGTGTGTGTGTGTGTGTGTGTGTGTGTGTTAAAATATTTTTGAATGAGGCACCCTAACAGAGGTCAAGGCCCCTATATCAACTAGGGGTTCAGGTCACACACACATTCACACATAGGCTTAGGCAATGTGACCATGTATGCTTTATGCTATACCTTATGCTTTTATGTAGCTGAAACTATTAGAAATGTAATTGTCAATACTTTTGGTAAATTATTTGTGTCTTTTAAGCAAAAACGCCAGCTTATAAAACTGGTTTTCTTCTATGCTGGTAAATTGAATAGCTTTGCTTTTAAATGTGTCAACTTGAGCTCTGGGAAACTCTCTAGGCATGTTTCCTCCTTATATTTTAGGACTATTTTCTGACATTTTGTTGACCAAATAATCACTTAATCGAGAAATAGTTAACAATTCATAAGATAATGAAAATTAATATTAGTTTCAACCCTAAGACGATACGGAACAAAAATAATTAAGTATGCCTTTAATATCTCATATATACTGGATTTTAAGAAGTTTCACATCCAGTTAATGAAATACACTGATTCAGGTCACAGTTCGATCTGGTTATTCTAGTTATAGAAAGGCTTCTTAATTGAATTTGAAATGTATGTACTAGAATATCACAAAATAAAATTACACATATTATAATAAAAGATTTTAACCATTTTGCCCACCCCTATTCACACACACACACACACACACACACACACACACACACGAGTAACACCGTCTCCACCACAACGCTGCTCAACTTCATCATGAAACCAACTATCTGAGTGGAATGCTACAATTACATTATGCAAAAACTCCAGCTTGGTACAAAGTCTGCCACAATGGAGGGGTGTGTGTGTGTGTGTTTTGCAATAAATATGACATCAGCTTCATCGTGTTTCAAAATGCCAGTGCACAAGGTAACCCATTGACAGGCATACAAATCAGCTTCACATGGGTGCACCTACACACACACACACACACACACACACATCTTCTACATCACAGCAGGAACACCTGAAAAGAAGGGGAGATTTCAACCAATCCCAACATACCTCAGTGATGAAGGCCTAGCAAATGGGTGGCAGCTAGAGGTGTAGCAGGGCAGACGGAGCATCTGCTGCCCAATCAGAGCATCTGGAACATCTGGCACCAATGAACAGCAGCTAAACTCTGACCTTACTCACTTGGCTTCACCAGCTGCCTATTTGTCATTCATGCTCCAGCCCTCTCAATCTATTCCATCATCTCTCTGTCACTGACATTGATAAGCTGTTTGTCTTAGATTGATACACTGGGTGGTGTACACCTAAATAGGTTCATCTGCATTTCATTGTGAAAGCAGACATTCCGCTTTTATCTCTCAGCTATCGCCTGTATCAAGGAGACTACGGTAGGCACTACACAGGGGTGAGAAAGACATCTCAATTAAAACTGCAATAACACACTCACTGACTTGTAAGCAGCACTCTGTTTATGTGTATGTGTGCACTGAAGGAGGCCAACTCAGCACTTCCAGTGTTGGTAAATTTAAGGCTGTGTGTTTTCTCGCAGGTGCCACAGCAGCCCTGTAGTAAAGTGTCATATTGAATACTAAAGAATGAGGAAGGAGATGGCTAGAAGGGAACAGAAAATCAATGAGTGATTTCAATCACGTACTGTCTGATGCTTACACAGGACAAGGACACACACACAGACACAGACACATACACAGTATGGAACACACTGTTCTATTGTGACTTATCAAAGGGAATAGAGGATTTTCACTCTTTAAAAATTCTCAGTTCCTTTCTATTCTGAGAGGCAAGTGTGCTGACTGCGGAGCTAAACGTCCTCGCACACCGAGCACAGTAGCAATGAGTGTATGTGTGTTATGTGAAGGGCATTTGATTCCTTTGCCCAGACACAAAGCCGTGAGCCCAAACAGGAAGCTTCACACACACACACACACACACACACACCTGTGTGTGTTCGAGCCTGACTCCTGAACCTCGGTTTCACACAAACATCCTTCCTGGCTGATTATTTTAAGCTCCGTTAGCATTTTTTAATTCAGCTCACAATACAAACACACAGATCCAGGACCCTCCTCTCCCCCCCCTCCTCCTCCTCTGGACTTGTGGTTGGTAAGTGCACAACTGGACTCACTCAATACAGTTCAACCCTAATTGACAAAGCGTTGTTAAGAAGAACACACACAAAACCCTAAAACGACCACTAATTGATTAGCTTAAAGAGGTCTTCTTGCAGCCTTGCACCCACATGGGATGTTTGCTGAGGTGAAGGCAACTGCAGCAAAGGGGTCAATGTTACAATAACAATCGTGCCTCCATCCGTTTTGTCATTTCTCTATTCCCTCTGCCTCTTACTGTTTCATAGTTGATAAATGAGAAACAGAACCTCGCCTCAATTTATGTCAGAGGACCCCTCCTCCTAATCAAATATACATCCAATCAACCACAACACACACACAAACAAAAATATTCAGCCCAGGCATGGAGCCTCACATACACACAGGCCCACAATCCTGCTTGCAGACAAACCTCTTGCTGTTTCACCACCTTTCCTATTGTTTGCTAGTGAAAGCAGCCATTTATCCCAAATCATATGTCTCTCTAGCTGCCTTGTAAACAGGCAGCTTAGTAGCGTACACGTAGACAGAAACACAGTTTCAGTTTATGGTCACAGACACTCGTCCCTCTTGAGGGGAGACAGATCAACATCATATCTGCAGAGCTTGAATGAATGTATTAGCCAGTCTGGAAAATAATAATAGCCTACATCTGTTTGGAGATACGGACTGTGTGCATACCTTTTTCTGTGTGACTATTTAGTCTAAAGACCAATACAAAATTATTCAGCACATCATCAGATTAGCCAGCCATACATATACCTCTTTGTATTTCTCCAAACCACCATAATCAACACGATTTATCAGCGGCAGCAGTGGTAGTTATTTGCAAACGCAAGCACTTATTAACATTCCCAGATGTGTAAAACTCAATCTGAAGCGCTAAGCCAATTGTACTTGAAAAATGAAACATCTGTCAAATGTTTTCAAAGACTCAGCACTCCCTAATTTTCCTCTAAAATGTTTCCCGTTGCCTGATTTAAAGCTTTCCATTTAAATATCCTGGCAAGCTTGATGACTGGTAAACGAGGGATGGGGATAGCTGGTAGATGTTAACTCATGACTGGATAAATGCGATGGAGCCGGTAGTAGTGACAAGCTTTAGAGTAATTTGGAGTATTTCTAAAAGCAAAGTAGCTTTCTGGATTCAATTCCAAATAACTGCTCTGTGAACTACGAGTGTTAGGTGATAAGCTCCCTAACTCCATTTCAGAGCTGTGTATAACCATTTACATGTGTGTTCGAACATTCCTATCCCTCTTTAAATGTGTCTCAACTCACTTTCTGTTGCTATCTTTCTCCTTTTTGTTTCTGCTTTTTTTTCACACACACCCTCTCACACACACCCTCTTCCCGAGCAGTAGGAACATTCCTTGCATCAGCCAGAATCCTGTGTGAAATAACACAGGATGAGAAAAGGATGGTGGTATTCAAGTGTATGTATGTATGTATGTATGTATGTATGTGTGTTCTAATAAAAGCAATTTTCTTCAGCTTATATGTCAACATGTGATGTGACAAGTCCATGACATCCCTATACCTACTTTAGGTAATCACTTAACAACAACTCTGCATTTTCTTTCCTCACAAAAAGGTACAGAAGACAGACAAAATAACGTAGACGCATCATGAAAAATGACAGGTCAAATTAAGTTAAATACATATCAATCAATCAATCAATCAAAAACATAAGGCAATATGGGCCGGAAGCAGAGTTCCATTATAAGAGGGCAGAATTATCTCAGGAATCTCACCGGAATCCCTGAGTGTGTGTAGAGTAGTGTATGAGTGTACATATATTGCACTGTTTTGAGTAGTACGATGGTGCTACAGCAGAGTATGATAGCGCCACTGCACCAGTGTTCCATCAATGGCCGAACTGGAGGTGCATCGGCGAAACAAAATGCCAGTTAATATGGGTCTAGAAAATAATCAGGACCAGCGCATTTATCAAGTGCTTGACGTTTTTTGTCAAGCCTTGTGTGTCTGTGTGAATGTGTGCATCATGCCTCTTCCTCACCTGCTGCAGAGATGTGTATGGCTGCAGCGTGAAAAGACTATCCATGTTGCCTGATTAGAGCCATACAGGTTTGATTCCTCAGCTAGCTGGACCACAATAGCGGACCATGTTAGCAAATACAGAGAGACAGAGATGTGATGTGTAGGTGCTTTATGTATTGCTGCTTGATACCCTCCATTAGAGAATATCTAACAGCAGTGTGCAGGGTAATGACAGACTGTGTGTCTCCCAGAGAAGGCAGACTGCTAGGAATGTCACAGCAGACACAGCACCTGGAGACGCCTCTACAGATGGAACACACACACACACACACACACACAGTAATGAGAATGCACAGGTTTATCCTTTCATTTCAGATGACGGTATGTGGAAAAATGTGTGGACAGAGAGAGCTCAACATAGCTGTTCGCTAGGGAGCAGTGAAGCAACTGACAGAAAGAATCGATGCAGAGGGTCGATGGACAAACATTAAGTCCACAAGCTGACAAACACAGGAGACAGCCCTCACAATGCAGCACGGACAGAAAGCCTTTACACAGACTGCCAAGCATAAGCAGCGGTCTACGGGACATTGAGACAGCAACGCTAATGTCACTGTGGTGGCAGCTAAAGGAGTCTGCAGGTAGGCAGGTGGCAGAGAAAGTGGCTAATAAGAGGTGGTAAACAGTGAGCTGAGTCGAGTTACCCTGGATTCATCTGTTTATTAGTTTAACTGACAGGATTACCTGTGAGAATATGACCAAATCAAATCAGATTTCGTGTAGACAAGTGACAAATTAATTAGGATAAACGTGGATGGAGTGGTGAAACTAATTTAACATAGGAACCATAGGTAAAACATATTAAGTTAGAGTACTAGATTAAAAAAGGAGTATAAGAGATAAAAACAAAAGTCATACAGATGCTTCTACACAAGGGGATTTAAATGTTTGATAGGTATTTTATCTCAGGTCATTTGAGCACGAGTACATTTGGGTAGAATGGTGTCCACGCCTCCAGTAGAGTTCCGTTTTGCCAGCTTTTGGTGGATCCACACTTTACAAAAGACTTGATGTTGAGTTTTCCTGTATTTGTCACCCAACTGTATATCAGCACCAGAAAATCCAGTTTTCCAACGTAGGTCTGTGATTAGCCTACACGCTCCACAACCGCTTTGTTTGTCACCGACTTGCTTGCTCTGTCCTACAAAGCTGCAGGTGGCAGCAGCTCTACAGAAGAAGAACAGAAGGGCTGTGAGGTGACAATTTTTTGAGGCAAGGCTGGAAAGAGGATGTGTGTTCTTAAAATGACATGAGAACTGTGTGAGATGAGGAAAGTGGTATCCCATTTTATCTGGTGATCTTGCACTGAAGCAGCAGTGGAAACATGCTGTTCATGAGGAGAGCAATATCCTGTCCTCTGTCTCTTCCACATCCCTCTCCCCTTTTCTGCCACCTCTGTGACTTCCCTCTCCTCCCCAGCCTGTACACACCACTAACCTGAACCCATAGATAAGCAATCACTGTAGCTCTGACTGACACTGCCCAGCTGAATACAGTTTCCCTGCTTGACCACACACACGTAAACAGTCAACATCTGAACGCCCCTTTCTAACCACCGCAATCTGCTCTCCCCTGCTGCTCTCTCATGTCGTTGTTCGTGGGCAGGGGCGACACCAATGTACTGTGATCAATGATCAAGTCTTAGCACAAAGTATTCATTTAATTGCAATCTAGGTTAAAGCCATGCACACGCACGCACACACACACACACACACACACACACACACACACACATTTGTAGCATGACCGGGGCGGCGCAATGCACACCAGCAGCACAGACACGCAGGAGAAAACGCCCTGCCTTGTTCAATGTCGATACCCCAGCCCTCTGGGTAGTCTACACACAGCACACACACCACGTTCACATACGCTTTTCTTTAGAGACAATATAGAGACCACATCTGGACAACAACACTGATTTCTGAGCGGGTTTTTTCTGTCTTTGTTGGCCGTCTGTGTGCTGAGGCAAGCGATCACACGCTTGAAGACACGATGATGATGATGATGTTCTAGTTAAGGTCGCAATTATTTATATACTATTGATCTGCCACGTCCGCATAATGACAATTAACCTTGATGAGTGGCTGGTGAAATACTATGGCAAGCGTACCCTTTACGCCTGATAGGAGAGGTAACGTTAAGGGTACAAAAAAACCATGCAATCAGCCAAGTCAAGGAAAACACACCACATAGTAAGAAAGCACAGATTGAACGGCACAGTGATTTAGCTTGTGCTATAATTTAACATCTTGAAAAAAGTTTTTACCTTTAACTTGAGTTTCATATTCGGCCACTATCTCCTTGTCCTTTCGGAATTTCGCCGGAGACGTCATGGCTGAGTTTCGGAGATCAGACCACTTGCCCTCGTAGCGAAGTCAATTTTGTCTCAATCAATCACAAAATCAGCCGTAGACGGAGAGAAATGCCACTCTGGGACAGGTTTTGAACAAAAAAAAATAAGAGAGCCCAGATGAGAGATTGCAGCTCCTCAGTGTGCCCGCGGATCTGTATTGTCTCCCTGCCTCTGTTCACTCCGGGCGCATTGTGAGTTTGGCGCTGCTGCTGCTGCTGCTGCTGTATGTTCCCATCTGCCGCCGCGCCTCACCGCCTCCTCAAAACCGGTTATGGTGCAAACAACTACAAGTGAAAGGAGATTCATTCCCTTCTTAGAAAACAAACAGTGCTAGCTTGATCAGTCAGCACTTCCAAAAGTTTTTTTTTTAAATATATATTTGCCATGAGCAGCTGCCCGTCCGCCTGTCTAAACTAAAGCTGCTCTCCTCTTCCCCCTCCTGAAGTGAGAGAGGAAGAGGAGGAACCGAGTGGAGATGGAGGGGCTGGCTGGTCAGCCCCAGTGCGCAGGACAGGCATGGATACACGCATGGATATTATTCATTTGGGTACATGTTTTGCAGACATTTCCTTAACTGCATGTAACCATAATATAAGTGTGTGTCTTGTTTGGTCATTAGATAGATAGATAGATACAACGCAATATTTAGGATGATCGGCCAGTTGCAATGTGAGGATGTCATGTATTCCAGGGTGGGCCAAGTGAGCAAAAGTGGGTTTAGGAGCCACTTCATCTCATTTCAGGAAAGTTATGACCGCTGATGCAGGAGACAAGGTGTTTTACACGTCTTTATGCTGAATTTAAATGATTGCACAACTGAGATACAAACAACAAAGCGGGAAAGTATCTGTAGCTGGGAATGTAACGTTACCTAGTACGTTGGTCCAAAAAGTCTAACATTAGCTTTATGTTGCTAGCAAGCAATTCCGTAACACTGGCCATCTAGCTATGCCAACTGATGATACTGTTCGACATAATGGAAATGCATTAACTTTGTATTGCATTTAGACGACAACAATGTCTAACATAGAATAGTGTCATAAGCTGTCTATTTAAAATGCAACCCCGCAATGCTGTGTGTGAATCGGTGTGAATGCGTCAACTTTCTTTTTTTTCTTTTTTTTTTTTACACTGACTTGAATTCAGCCCCGCCTAATTTTATAGGACAAGAGCTTACTTCCCACAACACGATTGGCGAAACGGAATTTGAATGACATGCAAGCACACCAATCGGCTTGCAGGACTTTTGAATGTGGGCTTTTCAACGATAATTTATAACCAATTAAATTCAGACGTTGTAATGAAGGTGGCCAATTGCGTCTGTTACTATGGAGTGTATCCAATCAGAATCATATGTAGGGTCTTTTAAAGATAGTTTCAGGAAGTGCCGTTAAATACCAGGAAGTTGTAAACAAAGCTGACAGCTATTTAGTTAGCTGTTAACTACATCCGAATGGATGCAGAGCCAGCTGTGTAAAACAGGCTAGTTGTTCGCCGATATCGTGTATTTATCAATAATATAGCTAAACAGTTTCTTGTAAATAGACATCGTTTCGCGGAAATATATATTTTTCCGTGCGTTTGTTCAACAAGCTGACGTTAGCTGCCTTCCGTTTTGTCGTTAGGAAAAGGCTAACGTTTGCACAAGGACGTTAGTGCTAGCTTTAACGCTTGCGAAGTTAACGTCCAATCGAGTATTATTATCCCGAATTGAACTAGTGAGCGACGTTAGTCCCCGATTCTTGTTTTTCTGCTGCATTGGCTGTCTGGGAGCAGAAAGAGCGAGAAAGTTCGTCCATTTCAGCAGGACAACAATGTCTACATCGAACGCTAATTTCAAAAACAAGTGTGTGACCCAGGTGAACTGCACATTTTGTGACAGTCTTCTCTGCACAAGAGGCATGAAAGCAGTGCTTCTTGCAGACACTGAGGTTGAGCTTTTTTCGACTGATATACCTCCCAATAGGTAAGTGCTAATCTAGCCTTTGTTTATGTCTGCTGTTCTTGCCAGGGCAAGATGTACTTGAAACAAACCGCAGCTAACTGATATGTAACTGATCATTTGATGGCAATAGGGACACAATGTTGGCACCCAAACTATGGTTAACAATGTTTGCTGCATGAAAATGTGAAATTACGGTGGGTTTTAACCTTTCATGGCTATGTTTGGTTCTCATTACACGCACCCTCCCCCAAGAACTGTTGACTTTGTGGCCAGCTGCTACTCTACTGAAAGCTGCAAATGCAAACTGAGAGACATCGCATGTCTCAAGTGGTACGTAAAGCTTTTCTATAGCCTACAGGGTTTGCTTTAGCAAGGCCATCTGCTAATGTGAGATGTTGATGATAAAAAGCAGAGTTAGTACATAAAACAAGTTGCTCCTACCATGTAGCTGTTGTTCAGAATCAGAAGGTCAGAATCAGCTTTATTTGCCAGGTATGAGGACACACATAGACAGGTTGAGGCAGTAGTGCAATGAAGAGTGCAAAGTGTGCAGGAGTAAATTATTGTTATGATAAATTATTATTTTAATTATGGAGCATAGTGCAAAGGATGCTGGAATAAATAAGTATTTTATTATATAAGTATTATATTACAATATGAACAGTATGAACAGCTCTGAAATAAAAAAATGATGAACAAATATTAAGTGGAACCAGTAAACAGGTGCTGATTCATAGTATAGCTACACCTGTAGTAAAAGTACTGATTGTTTCATTGTTGATTGTTTTCCTGATTAATCAGTTGGTATATTAAACATCAGACAATAGTGAAAATGCCTATTGCAATTTCCCAGAGCTCAAGGTGAGATCTTCATATGTCTTGTCCGTGGCCAACAGTCTAAAATCCAAAGATATTCAATTTACAATGATATAAAACTGAGGCAGGTAGCAAAGACTCTGGCAAAAAAATTGAGAAGCTGGATCTAGAGAGACTTAAAACATGTCTCAAACTAATTTATCGATTATCAAAATAGTTGCCCGTTCATTTTTCTGTAGATAATGACAGAATGACTGTTGACTTATCGTTTCAGCCCTATACACCTCATTTAAAATTTAAATTCTGCCATTTGGCATTTATTTGTGATATTGGCCTAACTGAATTTGGTGCTACAGTGAGGCTTTATGGAGCGTCCTTCTTTTGTATTCCCAGGTCTTTGTTGTTGTACACAGGGTAAAAACAAACATCTGTTAGATAATAGACGCTCACTAGTGGAGTTGGCACTTTTCAGAAGTGCCCCCAGTAAAGTGCTGACACATGTTTCTTCTTTATTCTCTCTCCCTCCCTCTCCCAGTGGTAATGTTGTGGGCTATCATGTTGTGGCCCCCTGTAAACCCTGCCTGCTCTCCTGTAACAACGGCCATTTCTGGATGTTCAACAGCGACGCTGTATCTACTCTCAACAGGCTGGATGCGACAGGTTATTATAAGCCCCCTCTTGATTAAAATTTGAATTCTTTGCCGTTTCGCTCTGTTGAATGTGTTTCATAAGCCTTTGTCACCCTCAAATGTGTCTTGCAGGTCTGAATCTGCTCCTGTGGGGAGATCTTCCCGAACTGGATGACAGTGAGAACGAAGATTTAGAAAGCCCATCAGAGGAGGAGTGTATTAGGTAGAGAGGGAAACGGACAATGTGAGAGACCTGGAACGCCAACATTTGAGGCTGAGCTAGAAGAGTGTACAAACCATGCTTAAGATAAGAGAGAAAAGAGATGTTTTAAAGGGTAATTTAATACTGAATCAAACGGGGCCGAAACGTGCTACTGTACTGCTGCTGCATTAGTTGAAAACTGAAACCAACCACCCCAATCAGGGACGTCACAGCAGGTGTTTTGCCTTTGCAGCTGATGAAGAAAGCACCTGCTGTGACATAACTGGTGGGGCGTGGCCAGAAACCGAACATGCTCCAGAGTTATTGGAACCCACAGAGAACAGTGCAGCAAAAGTTTTTGGCCCTATGTAATTTAGTGTTGAATTACACTTTAACCTGTGACCATGTCTTTCCCCATCACTGATAAAAGCACAGACGCATAATGTCGCACACATTCTTTACTCTCTTTTTCTCGTCGTTGTATATTTGCATGGGCTACTGTAAAACATGTGGCTGAAGTCGACTGAAAATAACAAACAACTAGGCTCCTTAATCTAGTGCATTCTACTTTTCAGCAGTTTCCACTGAGCTCATGGTTTTGATCAGCCTCCTGAGAAGTTGGGGATGTGGTATGATAAGTCAATGGAACTTATCAGCGGGTGCTGTGCTTTTTCACGCTGTTTACGTTCAGTCCACTTTTCTGGTAAGATGACCACAATTCGCCTACCTTCTTTTTAATGGCAGTTATAATCTGTACATTGACTATGCTGTAATAAGCAAAAGCTCCCATAAGAGTTATGTCTTAAGTTGGAGTGCTTCTTGAATCTTGTCTATTGGAGGAAAAAAAAAAAAGACAATGATTGAAAATATATATATATATATATATATATATATATATAAAAAATGTGTGTGTATGTGCTTTTTAAGGGCATTTGATTTAGGTTACATTACGATCTGACGTTCTATCAGTGATACATTTTGATATGCTAAGACAGTTTGTTACACACTTGACAGCAGCAGTATGTGCCTAACACCCAGAGGAATCTGACTGTAGCAGTATCTGACACTAACATACTAACTTATGCATAGGGTGTCTTTCCACAAAAGTCTAGAGCAGCTGAATTTTAAAGAGTCTCAAGTCAAATAATATGTTGCCAGATTAACGATATAAGAAAGCTAGAATAGGAGCTAACAAAGGTGCACTTTTGCAACACTCAAACATAACTTTTGATGTGGATCATTAAGCAAATGGATTTTTGTGTCCATGCTCTGTTTTTGTTACATTACTGTTCAGTTTCCTGTATTGGCATGATTGTAGCACTTGAAGAGAAGAAAAAAGTAAATCCAAAACATGAATGGAACATATCAATATTGAATTTATGGACTGGCTACCCATCTCAAAAAGATAAGTTATGTCATTGTGGGCCAGTTTATTGAATATCATTTTAAATTAAGTAATTTGTGGTGAAGTTTAGCTTTAGTCAGTGGAGCTGACCATAAAACCCTCAACCCTCAATATTCTATTGGCCTTACTGATGCTGTGATTGCTGACGATGAACCTTTGTTACTCTGCTGACTCGAGGTTGATGCTATATGTTAATTGGTCATCACCAACTGACATTCTCCTCAGTCAGTTGTGCCAGACACAAGCTTTAACATCCTCCAGTCACATAAGACTTCACTCAAGTCAGTCCTTTTTTGGCAGTGCCATTCTTCTGCTCTTGTTATGGTTTCACTGCTGTGCCCTGCTGATACTATGATCCTGTCTTAAAGTAACTTTCTTTCTGTGAGTGAATGAGACTTGCTTGCATTGTTGGCAAACTTAGAATGACACTTCTTAACTGAAGGAAAATGATAAAGGAAGTAAGTTTTTTTTTTTTTTTATTTTAATTGGCCTCTATGTACATCTATGCTGTAGCCTTTTAGTTGTGGAAAAATGCACAAAGAGGAGGGAAACATTTTCCGGATTTTCACTTCCTTCACCTTAAAGTTATAACTGACAGTCTGCTACACTTGCACAACAAATACTGTTTATGTGGTAAATTGATAGGATACAGTTCATCAGCTAGGTATTAAATTCACAAACCAAATATCTATAACCACATACTTCCTTTTTTGTTTACAAGCTTTGTTTACAAATGCATTGGTTTGTATTGTGCTACAGTACTTATCTTTTTGTTCAGGTATTTAATATTTCATTTGTGATGTAGTGCTTTGTTTTGTACATTTAAGATTGGATGTGTACAGTTTTACCTCAAGAAGGTATCACTTGCGAGCTTCCTCTGGCTAGGACAATTGTGTCATGATAATCCAAAAAACCTATTTAAATGGCTGTTTCTGACGTGATTAACTTGGATTAACATGCCCTGCTGAAAAATGTATATTTTGGAATTGCACTGAAACGGCATTGGTAGTTTGAAAAAAAATTATTTGTTGTTTTGTATGCTTGTTAAATTAATACACTTTTTTTTTTTCAAAATATCTTAATTGTCGTGTAATCTTTTTTTTCTTCTTGTTTTTCATCATTTAAATCCACATTAGCATCTCAGAAAAGTTATAATGGACACATTTGGCATTACAACACACACACACACACACACACACACATTTAAATGCTTTTATTTGGATCTGAAAGGCATCGCAAGAAAGAAACAAGATCCAAATACTCTGGGAAGAGTCTTTGACAAGGTGACAGGTCTACATGGCTCACATACTTTTATAGGTCTTTCCATTTATAATACTCAACACATTAAGGATAAACAAAGCATCTCCGTCTCCATATTTGCATGCTCCTTATGATGGCTGAAACAGAGCAAAATTTTGCATTTCTTTCTATCACATATACACACACACACACACACACACACACACACACACAATTTGCAGGCAGAAGTTCTCACAAATCATATTTGTATGGTTTTATCTTGTTTTAGTTTCTCCTTATTACACTGTGATACACACAATATCCTGTTATGTGAATGAGAGTTCTCTCTAATTTACAGTGTACAGATGACTGTCGATGATGAATTTATCAAATAGTCAAGTCTATTTTATTTACAGCCACATAACACAAGTTTGTCTCAAAGGGCTTCTACAACAAGATCGGTCACCCTCTATCCTAAGGCTGTTGAGTCAGATAAGTAAAAACAGAATCCAATTGCAGAGGAAAAAAAGTGGAGAAACTTAAGTAAGCGCAACAAAAACTGGAAATCCTTCTTCCAAGATGGCCAGACGTGAAGGGTTGCAAAATTCCGGGAATATTCAAGGTATAAACTTTCCATTACCGTAATAACATGGAAATATATAGGAGTTATTAACCATATCATATGCTGATAGATTCTAACCTTTTACCATATCATAAGCAGACATAATCCATGAATTTGACAAATGAATCCATTAATTTGTCAAATAGGTACATTGTGAGATGTGCATGATAGCTATGATAGCTGTGGTGAGTTAGCTAGCTCGCAAGTTAACTAACATTAACGGGGAAAAGTTAAATTGTGAGCCAACAATGTGTGCTGTGTGCAAACTTAGAATTTAAGGTTAACAACTCATTTATACTGAGCGTAAAGGTGCTCTAAGCGATGTCAGGGTTTTTTTAGGCTACAACATTTTTTGTCACATATAGCAAACATCTCCTTACTATCTGCTAGCTGCCTGTCCCCTGAACACACTGTAAAAAAGACACTGTCTCTGTAGACAGCCCAGACTCCACAAACGGCAACAAAAACAAACTGGCCAACCTGCACCATGAAACATAACAAACAGAGTTCCAGCGTTCCAGCCAATAAACCAACAAGAAGGATTTGGGGGTGGGGGTTTGGGGGTTAGTGCGTGGAAGCACGGAAGGGAGGGGGAGGGGACGGGATGAGGAGGAGGAAGGGGCGAGCTAGCCTCGTTTTGTTTGACAATACTTCGAACGTCAACAAGAAGTAACGTCACCCAACATTGCTTAGAGCACCTTTAACTTCTCTTAGAAAATGTCCAGAAATTTACCAAACCTTTCGCAACCCTAGCAATGTTTGAATTATAGTTATGACATAATCAAGTATTATATAAAGTACAGATTATTCATAATCTCTTAGGTGGGCATTTTGATTCCACCAGTTTCATTATGATGCTCAAAAATGTATAGTATTTGCTAGTGTCAGCACAGCAAGTGAGGAGTTGAGTAAACATTTACAATCAGGGAACTGGATAATCCTGCAAATTATGTTTTTAGCCCATATCACTTTATGTTAACTGTTACCAAGAAAAATGAGGCGGTTAGATCTCACGACCTGCCCTCAGAAAGTATCCACGTGTCTGTGTTGTATATGGGTGTGTGTTTTGTTTTGTATACTACTCAAACTGCCAAACTGTTCAGTTGGCAAAACGGGGAATACTAATAGTTATCCCTGACCTACAGAGTTGGTGTGGAAATTCTGTCAGTGCATTGGAATCGGGTCTTTTCATTCATGCACTATGCAGATTTGTAATATTCATCAGCAACTTTTCCACCGAGGAGACTGACATTTTAGCAGAATATTTATAAGCCCTCCTACATAATTACACAGGTTAGGAAAGATGTTTCTGTTTCGGAGCTGAACAGCTTCATAATGTAAGGGCAGAATGTCTGTTGGTGCACTGAAAATCCATGATTTGGATTTTGACTTGAACCAGAACAGACAGACAGAAATCGCAACTACAAAAAGAAAATTTGTTCAACCTAAAATACATGTCGAGAGTCAAACATGGAGGGGGACAATGTTTCTTTCATCTGCAATCTGTGATTTATTTATTTTTTCCTGCTCTGTTGTTCTGCGTATTGTGTTTCTTCCAGAACTGAGTGTGAGGTTGTGAACCTCCACATGTGCACCAAGAAAACTAGTCCTTTTTTGGAAGGATCTGGAACTTAGGCAATTTGTTTTTGCATACCTTCTTCTCAAGAATTCTCTGCAGCTGTTGGGACATGTACAGGGCAATTTAGGTAGTGATGGCAAGAAAAATCATAAAATAAATAGTTGTGGCTTGCCCAGTTTTCACATGTAATTGTAGCATCCACCCAAACTACAAATCACGCCCAACAGCAGCTCCATGTTTGTGTGTTATCTTACGCCACCTCATGAGTTGTTTCAGCCTGTTGTTTTCTGTGCAATTCAATAACCTTCTTACAGACTTCCCCACCGGGATCCAAAGGTCAGGGTCAGGCTAAAATCGTGGTTTGAATGTTCTTTCACTTTAAGTCAGAATCTGCTTTAACATGAGTTACTCCTATAAAAGGGAACTCCTGGAACCCAGAGGAGAGACACTCTAAAGAAAATGCAATGTTTGCAGCACATTGAATGAATGTTAAGTAGGGGTTTATTGAATAAAAGAACGTATGCACAGCACATCTCTAGACAAATAAAGGAAAATTTGAATCTAAATCTAAAAGGCTGCAACGACAGCCAAGCTGCTTAATCAGGCAGAAACTCAGCTTATAGAACAACATGCTGATAATACAGAAATAGCCTTTTTTGGTGGTGTTCATGAGACATTTGCAATAGG
Source organism: Sander vitreus (assembly GCF_031162955.1). Taxonomy (NCBI): domain Eukaryota; kingdom Metazoa; phylum Chordata; class Actinopteri; order Perciformes; family Percidae; genus Sander; species Sander vitreus. Next base: position 11,124,374 of record NC_135858.1, on the reverse strand, counting down.
CCGAGTTTGTTATTGGCCATTGACAATGATTGTTTTTTTATCCTGAGAGGGAAACTTTAGCCTTTGGTTGATCTAGACATATGCAACCTGTGGCAACAAGGCCCTTTAGGGGTCATCAGCCAGAAATATTGGAATCGCTGGTATGAATCACAGTATGAATCACAGTGATTTGCATTTTTTTTAATTTGTTCTATTTCTTAAGGCTAAATTTAGTGTGATTGCATTTTCCGTGGGAAAAGCAATGACTTAAGCGAATTGTGGTAGCAGTGTAAACACAGATTGGTAGACAGGTATGGTGCTAATATGGCAGCTGTTTGAGTGCATGTGGACAGGTGTGTGTAACATATAGCAACTACAAGGGGGGCAGGTGTGCAAATGTTTTACATAAACAGCTGCCAGGTGAGTAGACACAGAGTAAGGATAAGATGTCCTCTGGTTGGGAACAAACAAATAATGCAGGGCTCTACTCAGCATTGATATTTTTAAGTGACCGTTTGACCGGCAGAGTTGTGACTCGTCAGGAAGCATAGGTGCAACTAATAACACTAATGATGACGCTGTTCCATTTAAATGTTCTTATTAGCCATGTCAGTGAGCCAGTGTAGAATTCAATTATTGTTATTCATTAAACCTGTGCTTTTCCTGCTACGACTTGACTGTTATGAAAAAAACCTCTACCGTTCAAATGGTCAATGCCTCGGGAATAAGTAAAACAAAAGAAAAACACTCAAGTATGTAATTAACCATACAAAATTCCAAATATTTGAACATTAAAAATAACCAATTGTGTCTGAGCCGTCTTATCCTTGCAAATTATAAATCTTTCACTTCTGGGATGCTGAGTTACAACAACATGACCAAATTTATGTCAAATGGACCTGTTTAAACCATATGAAAGTCACTAGTAAAAACAGGCCTTTAAAGGATTTTTTTATTTTTTATGTTTCACTCAAGATTGAAGTTGGATGGAGCTTTGCTGGAATTATATTAGTTTATAAGACTCCAGCTAAAGGTGTCATTTGACCTGCCCTTATAGGTGAAACAAAACTAACAGGAGAGTGAGGAAGATGTCAATTAAGCATGCGATGGACATGTGCGAACAGCCCTGAGGATGTACCAAAAAATAAAGTAAAATCATCTATTTCAGGGACTTTAACTACAGTAACTGGAGCAACTAGTTAATTACAAACTCAGACTTACAGTATTCCCCCATGATGCTTTGGTGGAAAATCTCAGAGACAACACTCTGGCGCACTCTGTTGGATATGAGGTGCAATGACACTATTTATATACATTTCAATCTATTTATTATTTTACAAATATGTGTAGGCAGATATTAAGAAAAGACTGGTCCCCCTTCACATTACATCCACACTTTATTAGGGTTCAAAACCTGAAGCGGTAGAACCCTATTGTTTTTGCTCCACTTTATTATTATTATTATTATTATTATTATTATTATTATTATTATTATGAATGAGCTAGAAACACAAGACTTGGCCTAATGATTGGACATTTTGAAAGGCCACACCACTCAAGGCCAATTGACTTGAGATTTTTCACACATATGCAGCTCAATGTGCTCTACAAAAAAAGCCTCTTGGACCATAAAGGTCAGCCATGATGGATTTTTTGTTAATTTGCACAACATGAAAAACAGTAAAATGAATAGAACGTTGTCCATTTTGATTCTGTCAACACCAAAAGTGTGGAGGAAGGACTTTCTATGATTAAAAACGAAGACATATGGGGTGACCTCTAGCTCACCCAGTAAGAGAGTGCACCCCATGTAGGTAGGCTGAGTCCTTTGCAGTGGCCCGGGTTCGAGTCCGACCTGCGGCCCTTTGCTGCGTGTCATCTCCCATCTCTCTCCCACCTTTTCTGTCTATCCACTGTCACTATCTAATAAAGGGAAAAAATGCCCGCCAAAAAAATAAAAAATACAAAAATGAAGACATCTATACATTGCCAAATCTAAAAATACATACACGTAAATAGAAATCCATAGATGCCCCTCAGGCAAAAATAAATACTTGCAATGATAAATATGACTGCAACCAAAATACATTTTATTATAAATGAATATTGAAATAAATGAGCAGGGAAGGAAGTGAATAATGAAATTAAGAAAAACATAACAAGATTTAACATGTAAAATATAAAAAATGCAACAGCTCATTTTATAGGTAGTGGCAGATAAAGGTGTGGTGTTAGAGATGAAGAATATGGTTATTTGTTGATTTTAAAAATAAACTTAGGAAATTGACTTTGACTAATTCATGATACTTCAGTCATGACGACTGACAGCTCAACAACTGAAAGTCAAAAATAATTATAATAGCTTTTAATAAACAATATCAATATTCTCAAATGACCCAAAAAACATTCAGCACTTACTCCAGTAAGCCTTTCAGAACACAAATAGCAAAAGACTTAATACCCAATAATAACATAGGCTGGAAATATACACACATTTACAGGCATATCTCTACAGTCTGAGCTGCCACATTAAAAGTCCAATGGTTGGACCAAATTCCACATTTATTTACATGCATGTTTGACTTATCGATAAAAAAAAAAGCATTTGTGTGTTTTCTAGTTGATCATAATTAAAAAAAATTTTTTTACAGTGTTGACAAAATTACATAATTACACAAACCAATGATACTAACAGTAAACGTTAATAACCAAGATAGTTGTTGTCTGGTATTCTTCTATGAAGAGTACAAAATACATTGCATACGTTTGGAAAATGGATTGTACTTTTAGGGCTCATTAAGCTAATTCAGAAATGCTCTGGTTTCCAAACAAATTAATAAGCAACTGGTAATCAGTATTGCATGATGGAAACAGCTGGTTTCCCTTGAAACATGCTACTAATTGTGTTGAGTTCAGGGACTTTGCACAGCTAAAATAATGTTGCCTTCTTGACAATAGGTGGTGCTGTTGTACCATTAATGAAGAGTAGCATTAGCCGATTGGCACAGAGTGACTGTTTATAACACCTCGGTGTCCAAGAAACATATCGGAATAAAGACAACTAATTTACTCTGACAATAATTGGATATTGATATTTGCAATATCACTTTTAGTAGTGATTTTATTTCAGCAAAGCCCTAAAGGAAATTTTTTTGGTGAATAACATTAAAAATCAACAGAATCTGGATACCGATAAAGTTGTGTGGTCCGTACATTTAAAAAAAGAAGAAGATTTAACCCAGCACAAAAACATCCTATTCCATTTTATTTCATAGAGAGGCCGGTCATTTAAAAAACAAAAAGAGAGATCAAACTACTTTCCTTTTCACATAAATAATTTTGAATTTAAATACTCCAAGTAGATGTCATTATTATACTTGCCAGGACAGATGAATTGGATTGCCATCAAATTAGCGGTCACCTTGATCATCAGAGGGAACAGAATATCTTATAAGAAATATAAGGAGGTTCATAAAAGCTCTGCAGTCTGTCATGGTCATCTCCTGATAATAG